>NW_009242970.1:8383-24801 GCF_000690835.1 Fulmarus glacialis | reverse complement strand
CCCACCTCCACCCCCAGTGCCTTGCCTCTGAGGGGGGTGGGGATGGTGCCCCCCTTGTGCTTTGTCTGGGGGGGACAGACCCTCGCATGCACCCCGTCCAGGGGCGCGTGCACCCCCAGGCACCTCACCTGGGGGGGCTGGTGGTGGTACCCGCCATGCACCTTCTCTGGGGCTGGTGGTCCCAGTGTGCTGCCTCTGGGGACAGCCCCCTGTCCTCCCCTTCCCCCGTTAGCTCTGGGGGAAGCTGCCCCCCGCAGACTCCTCTGTGGGGGAGCTGGTGGTATCCTCCGTGCGCCTTCTCTACAGTGGCACCCCTGTGTCTGCCAGAGGCACCTCGCAGGAGACCATCGTCCCATCTGAGGATCACCCTCTCCCCGTGCTCACGATGTTTGGGCAGCACCTTGCCTGAGAGGGTATCTCCCAGTGCAGCCCACCTTGGGGGTGTACAGGGGTGGCATCCCCCCGTGTGTCCTACTTGGGATTGTCATTCCCCATCTAAAGGGCCTGGGCATTTCCTACTGTGCCTGCCTGGGGAGGGTGTCCCTTGTTCCCTCTGCCAAGAGGGTGTGGGGGCAGTGCCCCCTCCATCAGCCCTTCCCAGGGAGTGGATTTGGGGACAGTTTCATTCTCCTGCCATCCATTTTGGGGAGGGCCGTCCATTTTGGCAGCTTTGTCCTCCGCATCTCATCTTTGGGAAGAATGGGTAAAGGGGACCAGCTTTCTTCTCCCCCGCCTCCGTGGAGAAGGAGTGAGAGCTCTCCACGTGCTGCCCATCTCTGAGCAAAAGGTGTGTACAAGACCTACTGTACCCACGTACATGTCCCATCCTCAGTGTAAGATGTCCTGTGCTTGATCTCTGGGATGGGTCTGTATAGAAGAGGGGTGCAGCCCTGCCTCGCATCCCATCTCCTGCGGCGCAGCTCTTTTCCAACACTGGTATTTCCATCACTTCTTTTGTGATACCTTTGGTTCCTTCCATCACGTGTGGCTGTTCGGAGGTGAGGAGGTATATTCTGTCCCTTGTTTGGATGGTTGTACTGACTAATCTTCTGGGGAATCCCTGCTATCTCCTGCCTTTGTAAAGTCGGTAGCTGTTCTGGGGAGCAAGTACCACGTGAAGCCAACTCTGAGTAAGACCCTTTGTCCCCAGTCTGTTTTGTCCAGACTCTTCCTACATCTGACTCTCCTCTAGCCTTTTTGAGGACCTCTGTTTTGATCCTGGAACATCGCTTCTCTTGGCTTCCACAACGTGTGACCCTTTACCATTCCGAGCACTTTGGTATTTGAAAGAGTTGCATGATCCTCCTTCCTCTGGATTTTTTCCCCCCTCTGAAGATTTAGTGTTTACAGTAGGTCTTGTGTTTGGAGGCTGGGACTGCAAAAAGCTTTCAGTTTTATAGTCTTCCTAGTGTCTTCTTATTGCGCCAAATACCTCCCTAGGCTGTGATCTTGGCTCATACCCTACGTTGAACAGGGCTAGGCCTGTTCGGGGCTTGGATGGAGATCAGTGTGGCTGCCTCGGCAGGGGGTGCTCTCCCCTCTGCAGCCAAATTATCCCAGTGCCCAGGTTCCCGTTAGCTTGGGAGGTGCCAGCTTTCAGATGAGGCTTGAAATTTGGAGTCACTCCTTTGACCACAGTCTGGGATGCTTTGCCTCCCTAAATTCCTCCTGACCCAGTGGAGAGCTTGAGTGCTCAGAAGCTTCCCCATTCTCTCCAGGCAAATAGAAGTCTCCAGCCCTCATTTTCCATAAATTTCCTCAGCAATATCAGTTGTCTGTGGATCGTTTCCTGTCCCTCAGCTGTTGAGTAGTGTTGGGTGCTACGGAACAGCTGCCTCTCCCCATCTCGGAGGGGACCGTGTTCATTGGTGGGAGAAGCGAATTCTCCGTGCATGCTGTTTGTAAACAAATGCTTTGGGATCCTTTGAAATGTTGTTCTTGAAGTGAATTCAAACTTGTCTTGAATGAAACATTGCCATGTGGGTGGGAGAGTGTCTGTGTAACTATAAACAAAGTTTAGTAATAAATAGCAGCGTCTCGCGTTGGGAAGAGGGGTCTGGTGGCAGCAAAGTTCTGTGCTGTGCCTTTTCATCCTCCTCTGTTTCTTTAAGGCTCCACGAGAGGAGGCAGATGGTAGATTAATGAAACTCAATGGTAAAGCAGCATAGGGAGTTGTTGTGGATGCTAGCAGGGAGAGGGGAAAATCACTCAGGAAGACGCAGTTAGTTGCGTCAGAAATGCATGGGATGAGATTTTTGTTGGGACCAATTCAGCTACTTCTTCTGGGAAGAGTGGACCTCTCTGGAAGGGAAGGTGCAGCTGAGAGTGGTCGGAGGCTGCGTGTGGGCAGCCTGTTCCTTGGCGAAGTCTTGCGTGATGAGTTGCACAGTTGGAGCAGCACGTGGCAAGGCTTTCTGTGGAACGGAGGGGGAGAAAGCCTCTCGTGGTGCCACCATGGATACCCCATCAGGAAAGCTGTCTTTGCTCCTTTGCAGAGAGCTGAAGAACGTGCTGGTGGTTGGCTGGAGCACGGGGGGGAACAGCCAGAGCAGTCCAGTTGCAGCCTTGTCTCTGAGAAGCCATGGAGCTTCAGGCACCACTTGAAATAGAATCATAGAATCGTAGAATCCTTTAGGTTGGAAAAGACCTTTAAGATCATCGAGTCCAACCAAAGTATTTTGGGATCCCTGGTAACTGGTGTCCAGGAGAGAGCAAGCCATTGGTCTGCAGGGAGAGACAGGGACGGAAGGGTAAGAGGCACCTCAGCTGCTTGACTGTAAATGCATGGGCAATTTGTGAAAACCAGGAAGAGATTAACGATGGCTGTATTCAGAAGTTGTGTGCCAAGGAAGGGCACTGCACTCTCACATGTATCCCTCTCGGCCCCTTCCCTCAAGATGCCCTCTGCCCAGCATGGGGGGTGGCCTGGCTTGTGGTGACAGTTTCTGAGCTGGGCTGTTTTTTGTCAGTTGGGCAGTGTCCAGAAGTAGTACCTGGGGTAAAGCCCCTTTGTGAAGCCATCGGATCTGCAGGTCTCCTCCTAGTTGATCAGCTGCCGTAAGGCCATCCACTGTTAACAGCTTAACACCTTATAGCAGCTGATCAACGAGGAGGAGACCTGCAGATCCGATGGCTCATGCTTTTTGTCAGTGATTGGACCTTTTGCAGGATCCCTGCAGCATAAGACTAAGTTCTCCTCTCATCTCTTGTTGGGAATGGAGGCATCTCACTTTCCAGGATCAGCTGGAGCAAGACATGGTCCAACATTTCCTCTCACCTCTGTTGCCCAGACTGAATTTGTTTCTCCCCCTTCCTCTTCTTTCCAGGCTGTGGATCTCCAGCCTGGTCTTCCCTTCAGCTCACCCCATCCCCAAGGCAGTATTACAGCCGCAGTCTTGGTGTGTGGGATTTTTCATTCTTTTGTTTATCTTGTTAATATTTGTTTGCTCTGAGAATCAGGGCGGTGATGGAACAGCTTCAGTGTTTACATCTCCTTGGAAATGTGAACTGAGGCTCCCCTGGGTGGCTGTGGAGTTGTTGGGCTATGCCAGGAGCTAATCCTAATCAAAGCGCTCAGCCCCAAATTAAGAAGACCCCAGAATGGTGTCATCTCTAGGTGGGAAGGAGGAGAGATCAGAAGCTTTCATGCACCGAATCCTGGGGAGAGGAGCTGTGAGCAGCAGGAAGACTGCAGGGTTTCGTTGCCTGGTGTACCCAGCATGTAGTGGGCTACAGCTGCAAATAGAGAATCCAGCCTGAGCCCAGTGGTGTGGAGCAGTGACGCAGGGTGCAGATATTTGTGCCCTTGTTGGCTTTGTGTATTGCTAATCCCAGAACTGCAGACATGTGGAGGAGCTAAGCAGACTGATGGTGGAAGTATGGCAGTGCATAGATATGGTACATTCTTCTTGGACCTGAGATACTTTGTGTGATGTGCTTCACTGTGAAGTGTGGAACTACCCTTAGCCTGCTAACCTTGCCCTCATTAGAGAAGGAAGGGGTTTTTTCTTACGGCTTGTGACTTTTTATTCAACGTTTTACAGGTAAGATCTGTGTGCTGGTCAGCAGGAGAGAGCCTTAGATAAGTGCAGTGCTATGACCGCTTGTGAGATCCATGTTCTCCATCAAGCCACACGCAGGTTTTTCATGGGGTTTTGAACAGACTGTTTAATTTCTGTCTTTTTTGTTCCTGATCTGTAAAATGGAAGTTTTACAGTGCTCCTATGCCTTGTCTTGTCCACTTGACACTGTGAGCTTCTTAGGCAAACATTCGTGTGGATCTTAGCATGACAGAGCTCTCAGTTCCATAGCGGTGCTGCAAGAACAGTAAATTCTCCTGGGGATCTGTGCAGTTGGGAAGGGAACAACCGTGCTGATGGTCTGTGGTAGTTTGTAGTTTGCTGGGACATGGGCTTCAGTGATGTGTAAAGTGTTGCCTCCTGCCCAAGTCCATCACGAGAAATGTACCTGTCTCTGGGCAGCATGGATCTTCTCGCCAGCCAGGTTGTGTGCATCTTTGCCCCAGCTGAACTACAGGTTTGACTTTTCATCTGGCCACGTGACTGGTCCAACTCTGAGGCTATGCTTATATCAATTGAAATGTGGTTTCTTTTGACTCATTTTTTGCTTGTAATTGATGCTGCTCATTTTCTATCAATCGAAAGGTGTTCCCTCAGGGGCATGCTAAAGTTTAAATTAAACTTTTCAAAGCAGTTTCAGTTAAATGAGTGCAATTTGTGCGTCCGGGTAAGTTCTTAGCACCTGGCCTGAAGTTCCATCTCGTCTTTCCATAAATTCTGGAGTGCCTGAAAATTTCTTCTGCGTATGGAGAAAGCACTTGGGTGATCATTTTGCTTATCTTCACTTCTCTCGGCCACCTCTCCTCTTCCAGGCTGGAGAGGAGAGGCCCGCTTCTCCTGCAAGGGCACCATCCCTCCCTCCCTATCTCCCCTACTTGTTCTGTGTTGCTGGGAGGACACCACCAATTGAAGGTACAGTGGTGGGATGGTGCTGCTCCTCCCACTGGTGCTGTCTTCTCCCTCTTGCAAGTCTCGATTCCAATTTTAACTTCAGAGCTGTGGTGAGTGATTCCTAGGACTCAACTGTTAAGTGAAAATTGGTATCCAACTAATCACTAGCCCGGTATCTAATCCAGACCTGCTTAATTATCACCTGCTCTCCAAAGCCGGGTACGAGGCAGTGATTAGGGCAACACTCTGGAGGCAGAACAAAGCGGGCGCTGCTGGAATTCCCAGTGCAGGGGTCAGATGCCATTGGTATTTGGCGACCTCATCTCCTGCACATGTGCATGGGGAAACGCGTTGACGCTCACTGAAAGGCTGAGTGATTTATTTTTATTGCAGGGTCTTTTTGAAATTGGTGCCAGCAGTGACTGTCCTTCTGGCTGGAAGTGTTTAGAGCCGGGGAAGGGATCCTAAACTTAATAAGCAGTGTCAGTCCCTAAGCAGTGGTGAGCCACTGGCATGGTGCCCTAGCCTTTCCTGCCAGCTCTTTGTAGCATGAGTTGGGGGAGTTGTTTTATTTTGATTTTTGGAACTTTATTTTTTAAATTTTGAATTGGAAACTCTGCTGTCTGCAGAAGACATTTGCCTGTCCCATGTCCCTGGTGGAGAGTGCTTCCATGTCAGCATGGATTTCATGCAGGGAGAGGTTGGCAAGAGGTCTGTGAGCAAAAGGGCCTCCAAAACTGCATGCGGTTCCCTTGCACGCTCACATCCTTTGTGGTGCTTCTGTCCGAGTGACAGCATTGGCCTGGCTGTGAGGTGGCCGTCACTTTTCTTCATCTTCTGGCCAGTCCCTGTCCTTTCTGTGCGGAGGGCAGCACTTAGCCATGTGAGAGGCCGCAGCACCCCATCTCTTATGCTCTCTGCTCCAGAGGCTGCGTGGTTCCCTGCCTGCTCACGTGAGATGTGCTACCCCGATTAGCTAGGATCCACCGGAGGTTATTTTTTGGGCATTCTGCATGTAGGTTACTGCAGCCTGTGCTCTGTCTCCTGGGCTGCTGCTGAGGATTTGGCAGAGAACTGCTAACCACTGTCTGCACTTGTGGTGGGAAGTTCCTGTAATGCTGCCCATGCTGGGGGGTGGCCCATCGACGCTGGAGCTGATCCTGGCTGTAGCTGCTGCTGGAGGCCGTTTCCAGTGGGGGGGGGGGGCCGCCGCAGTGCCAGGGCTGGGGTGCAGATGGAGAGGGTTATTGATGGTATTCGCTCCTTCCCTGGGTTGTATTGTCTGTGCCTGGCAGCGTGTGTCCTGCTGTTGAGACCCAGCTATTACTGACTCCATAGGTGTCCGGCTTTGTCTGTTGTGGTTGGAGCTGTGCTCCGAAGGCCACATTGGATGGCAGTCATAGCCTGGTTTCTTTGCCCAGGGATGGCGTTTGGAAAGCCAAGTTAGCCAAATCGGGCTGCAGACCAATTTCCCTAAGGCCTTGTCTGTACTATGCAAACAATGAAGCTTTACAACAGCTATTGAACTTGTTTGCAGCTAGAGCTGGTCAGAAATTTTTTTTGACTGAATGTATTTTCGCCCAAAATATGGTGTTATGTTAAAGCCAGCATTTTTCTTGGAGAGGTTTTGTTTTCAATTATGTTTTTGATGGGAATGTTTCTTAATTTTAAGCCTCTCTTGTCATCTCTGGGAAAAAAGAGAAAGAAAGGTCAAGAAACCTTTCCCCATCCATGAGAACGCAGCTGTTTTGATGCAGCACTGTGTTTTGAAATCATCTGGAGGACTTTGGTCCTCCAAATTCCTGCACAGAGCAAAAACCTACCTTGGCATCTCGGAAATTGCCATGAAGTAAATCTGTGTGCCCCGACTGTGGTGCAGCTATGCTGCAACGTGGTTCAGTCTCTGAGGTCAAGGCCAAACACTGTTTAAAATGGCTCATAAACCGCTGTAATCTGGGTCGTGACCTGAGCGTTGTTCGTGGTTATGGGATGGTAGTGGTGACTGCTCAGTCTTCTGGTTACTTTTGAGAGTTTCATCTAGAACTTGGCCGTTCCCAAATCCCAGACCTTGGCTCACCCGCAGAGTGGGTACTGGATCTTCTGGATGGTGGCATAAGGACCTACGCAGCTACGGTGAGAGTAGGACAGGCAGGTGGGGAGGCAGCATTTCGTAATGGACTCCGAGAAGAAAGGTGCTGGCTTGTAGGGAAGGAGGCAGATGGCCCATGAGCCCAAGGCCCACGTGCTCAGAGCACTGAGCCTTCAGTAAGTCCCTCTTTTCTAGCATGCTCCTGGCCTCCTTCACCTGTGATCTCCCCACCTGGTCTCCCAGCAGGCAAAGATGTCTGGGTCAGGCCTTGTGGCCTGAACTCGTGGAGGTAGTTACCCACCACCATGCGTTTGGGGATGCTCGGGGAAGAAGGGCACTGTTGAGTGTAAGCAAAGAAAATCTGGTTTCCCCCGCAGCTTCTCTGTTGCACAGATGTGTTTGGCTTCGGTCCTCTCTCAGGGTAGGCATCAGGCCCTCCATCTAGACTTGAAGGCTGGATATGTAGAGGTGTGGGGAGCATAGTTAAAAGTCCTCAAGTCCTTTTTGAGCTCATGGTACTTAAAGTGGTGGGAAGCCTCTTGCATGTCTGCATGGCAGTTGCTGAACTGTTGTAAGCTGAGGGTATCTGCTGTAATGAAGTGCTACTCCTCCACCCTTGACTGCATCCAAATAGATATAACAGTGTTGTGGTTTAGTATTTGATCTGTGTAAAAGCCCAAGAAGGAGAGCTGGGCTTGCAGAACACAGCGGAGACTGCGCCTGCAGGAAATTGCCTTCATGTTGTCGCACCAGCTTTGCATCGGGCTGCACATCTGATGAGGCAGCAGTCAGGGCTGTGTGTTTTTGGTGTTTCCTATTGATTTCCTCCTCTCTCCATCCCTTGTTTGTTATTTGGAGCCTGCCCTTCTGACCTGTGCTGGATGGATGGTGGTTTTCCAGAAGGGGGATGTGGCACCACGTGGCTGTGTTACTGTTTGTGCCGGTGGTGCTGGCTTGTTAGGCAGCAGCTGGCAAGTTAAGTAAAACTTAATCCTGCTGGTGGCTGCCGTTGGAAATTTTTGGACTAAATCCTTTTGTGAAGGCTTTTTGGAAGGTGTCGAAGTAAAGTACAAATCTGGGAATTAGTCTAATCTCTGTGACTCTGCTTTGTCTGTGTGCTTATCTGTGTAGTGCCACGGTGGCCTTAGGAGAGTTTGTGAGCTCTTGGGCTGTGAATATCACTGTCTTCAAGGAGTGCGTTAGCTTGCAGAGCTGAAGTATTAGTATCTCCCTGAGCCCCTGCTCTGAAGCTCTTGGTTTCACTTGTTTCCATTGCTGTGTTGTTACTGCCGTAGCACTAATACGGAGCCTGTCCAGGAATGGGCTGGAATTCTCTGGAGGCTTTGGCAGGCAGAGATGCCTGGTGCTGACCTTCCTGTGCCGTGTAATCCTGTATCGCAGTGGAGGGTTGGGATTGTTGTGGTTGTTGTATCAGTTCTTTATTAAAGGAGACATGCCAGAGGCATTGTTTTTCCAGTCACAGCTAGCTATTGAAGGCAGCAGAAGCAGCATTTGGGTACCCTGCTCCGCTAAGTCCTTTATTTTGGTTATCCCCTCACTGGGGCAACTGTCTGTGTGTCTTGTTGGCTAAAATTTGCTATCTTGTGAGAAGTGGAGGAAAAGAAGATACAGTGAGTGGTGACTGAATCGCTGCAGTGCGAGTCCGTCCTTCTGGTCCTGGTTGAAGATGTGAGCTGAAGGGGGGAAGGCTTCCTCGCATGACTTGGAGCAGAGATCCGTTTCTGGGAGAGCTGGCACTGGCCGCTGTGTGGGAAGGTCTTTCCTCTGCTGGTTTTTGACCTGCCCCTAGGGTTTGGAGAGGAATTTATTTGCTACGTGGCCCCTCTGATCGCTGGCAGCTGTCTCTGTGATAGGCTGGGAATTCAGGGTCTGCGTAACAGAGGCTATGGGCTTTTCCTCGTTTTCTGATGGCTGGCAGCTCCTGCCGCATACAGGCTGGTTCTGAGGACACTGAGGGTCTGCCAGAGGGGTCTGTGTTTTGGGAGCTCTGGGTCTGCATGGATTATCGTAGCGGGAAGCTGGTGCTAGCACGTTAGCCAGCCCACTCGCTGGGCTTCAACTTTTTCCCCTCAGCATTGCTCTGACCTACTCTGACCTGCTTGAGATTCATGGTCCTTTTGTGTCTCACCATCTGCGAGCAAACAGGTTGTCCCCTGTACACTGCACTGTGCCATGACGCTGTTGTTGACAACCAGAGCAGTGCCAGAAGTGCGGTGACAAACCTGGCTTTGTGGCCTGTGATCAGCAGGACAGGGGCAGGGAGAAGGCTGCTGCTGTGCTGTTAGCTGAGTTGGCCCCAGGGCGCAGCAGCTTCTCAAATTGAAGCTTTTTTCAGAAGCTGTGATGAATATGCAAACTCCATACTGCTGTTTGCATATGGCTAACGAGCTGTCCCAGTTCATTCAGCCCTGCCTAGCTCAACCAGTATTTTAGTGCCATTCATAGAGAGACTTGCCTGTGGGCCCAGCTGAGGCTGTGCTATACTGGAAGCCCATATAGGGGCTTAATGCAGGAAGTCTTGCCATTGCACTGTTCATTTGAATTTTTTCTTACTGGCTTTTGTAGCTGTGAGAAGGGTGGATTTTCACAGGTCTAGCTGCACAGCTGAGTCCCTTGTGGCAGACTTCCCAGTTGTCTTAGACCTGGAGCTGGTAAATGCACCTTTGGGTCCTGAAGGGGCTCCTGTGAGATGGATTTTCCTTCCAGAGTGAAAATGTTTCATTTCAGCTGGGGCCAAAAGATGGGTTAGTTTGGGAAAACTCTTAACATTATTCCCTGCCCAGGCATCCTGGAAGCAGCAGAAGAGTTTTGGGGTGGCAACATCTGCTTCAGCTTAGGGTATGCTCTGAGTTTCCTTGGGGCAGCTCCGACTTACTGCAGAGGTATGTAACATCTATGCGGGGTGTGCATGTTGAGTCTGATGTGTCTGAGCTGGGTCAGACTCGCGCAGCATGTGTCTGTGCTTCTGAGTCTCCCACACAGAAACAGGGGAGCCTACCACAGCAGTCATAGATTTTTTTTTTTTTTTTTTTTTAATATTGCCAGTGTGCGACACTTTAAAAATCTTTCGATGCCTTCATACGACATTACCTTTGGTGCAGCTGGTGCCTGTGCTCTGGTAATAGGAAGCTGAATGGCACACATGCTTTCCTGTGTAGTGAGATGTATAGACTTGAGGTGGAGACTGTGTCTGGCCATGTTATCTGCAAGGACCAGGTGAGCTCCTGGTCAGTCAACACATGGTGCTAGCACAAAGTGTTTGTGGTGACTTTACGTGTGACTAAAGGAGAGATGCTTCATGGGAATTTGATGTCAGTATCACAGGTAATTAGGAAGCTCAAAATCAGGGTCTTGTTGTAACTTGACTTATCAGCACATCCACAGACATGGGAAATGGCCCTGTTAGTAATAACATGTGACGAGTCTTTCTGGTCTGCTGTCGGGAATAGTTAATGTGTAGAGTGACCAGTTCAACACAGTTACCGAGCTCATGGGATATCTACAGACTGCAGACAGGTTGTGTCTTCCACTGCACTTCCCCATCCTTGAAGGACCTGGGAGTTGGCAGCTGTGGTTTTTAGACTCTCCACAAGAGGAACATTTCATGTCATGTGTGGTGGTGACTTCTGGAGGTCATTGACTGTTATCCAGCCTTTGGTGCAGTTGTCAGAGACGGCAGGTGGGAAGGTTTTGAATGGTATGCGACAGGGTCAGGCCTGGGAGTTCACAGTGTGAAAGAAAAGCAGCAGCTCTGAGTTGGACTTGTTCCTGCAGAGGTGGGCTATGTTGCTGTAGTAATCCAAAGCACCGTCCTCTTCTAAATTGTGGGGAAACTTACCCTCTTGTTGAAAAGGCTGCTGATCCCTCGTGTAGAGGCGAGTCCCGGCAGGAGCTGGCCTGAGTTCACGCAGACTATGGACTAATGCCAGTCATCGCTTATAGCTGGGCTGCTGAAACAGAAAACCTGGCTGCTTGCAGAAAACGCCTTCCTTCCAGATCGAGACCATGGCTTGCACCCTGTTTCAGTAAATCTCTGACACTCCTCTGGAGGAGTCCTAGGCAGGTGATGGTCTCCTGACTGCCTAGATACTGCTTTGTCCAGTGGAACACCCATCAGGTGTCAGGAGCAGTCCTGTGGGCCAGGGCTTTCATAAAGGAAGGAAAAAGAAGTGAGTATTTTTGTTGCTGAGAGTAAACCAGCAGCACAATGGAGACAGCTCACGTTTTCCCTGCTTCTTGGCTAATCAGATTCCTTTTAATTTACAGTAATTGATTGGCTCCTGCTTTATGGCTCTCATCTGCTTTCTGGACCTCTGGTTGAGTGAGTTGTGTACCAGCACATGCTTGGTTTGGTTAGAACTGGAGCATCTTCCTTGTCTCTTTCTTCCAGCAGTTGAACAGCATTTGCTTGTTTGCAGGGTGATGGCTGGAGGGCAAGCTTGGCTGGCCTGGTAAAGGATGCTTGGTAGGAGATAGCTCATTGTATTGTTCAAGGGCTTCACCAAGTTTGGTGAAGATGACTGGTATTAGCTGAAATAAATGAAGTATGTAAAAGGCTACTAAAATGTGCTCTATTTGCTGTCTCTCTGTACAGGGAATTTCTTGTACCATCCCCTGCACTGACACCATCAAAAGCAGGAGACCAGGTGAAACAGCTAACCTTCCTCTACCTTTGACTGGTTTTGTCTACTAGTAGGCCTATGTAGGAGCTGATCATTTAAACCGTTGGTTTTCTCCAAGTTCTTCCTGGCTTGCTAACAATTTCCTGAGAGTGAAGTGAATAGTTCAGGTTGCGCCAAAAATTATCCAGGGCCTAAAGGTGAGGAAGAAAAAGAACATGTGTCCCTGTCCTAGCGATGGTCAGAAATGGTTCTTACGAGTGTTCAGACCCCTCACGCTGTCTGCTGCCTCCTGCATTTTAGGACCAGAGGGACACAGTATCACTGTTTGCCCTTTTTTCGGAGTGCTGCAATAGCCTGGGATCGAGGACAAAGTTCTTTATTTGCCACCATGCAGCTGTTGTGACTCTGAAAGGCTCTTCTTTGCGTGAGTCCTTCTCATTGTCTTCGGCAAATGTTTTGTGGTGGAACTTAGTTTTGAGCTTTATTAACTCCCTGTTGGTTTTATAGGGGTTCTTTGTATGTCTTATAGACCTAGTTAGCAGAGATGTTGCTGATGATGGCCCAGCTGGATGCGAAGAGTAGGTGCAGTCATCTAGAGCCTGTTATCCTTCAAGGCCCCTTCCCACCGGGTAGGAGGTTGGGCTGGTTTCCTTGGGAGACTCTTGCAAAGTTTTTTGTGCCAGGAGAGAGTAATGCGAGCTGGTCAGTGTCTTGAGGGCAGGACACGAGTGGAGGCTGCTTTGTCATCTCCTAGTGGAGAGACAAATTAATTGTTAACATGATGGGGGAAGCAAACCTCACTCCTCCTCCCCACAGACATCTGCCTTGGTCTGTGCCTTCCCAGACCTGCTCTGGAGGTGGCTGGCCAGCAGAAAGGTGCTCCAAGAGCAGAGGGCTGGTGCTGGGCAGGGCTGCTGTGCTGGCAGCCCAGGACAAGGGGGTGCTGGCGAGCAGACTGCTCTGTGGCAGCTCCCTGCTTCCCCAGGTGTGGAAGTCCAAGCTTTCAGACTTTGTTTCCCACCCTCCCCCTCTTCCCGTTTTCCCCCTCTTCTCCTCTCCTTGCTCTCCCGCTGAGTTGATGCTTTTCCAGGAATGAGCTGTACTGCTGGCCCAGCACATTCCACAGCAGCAGCGCTTTCTTGGCAGGAGCCTTGCCTGCTGTTAAGAAAAAGCAGGACTGACTTGGCGTCCCTCAGCTGAGGGCCAGAAAAGGAAGGCCTGGTCCTACCTTCCTCACGGTGGATGCAGAGCCTTCCTGGACATCGTGCCCCTCTCCCTTGCCTGTTGCGTATGAGCTAACGTCCCCCCAGCAGTCCCTGGAGCCCCTACAGCTCCTCACTGTTGTCTTAACTGGCGTGAAGTCCCTGGGCATTGCAAGGGAGCCTGTGACTTTTCTAGCCAGCCTAGAGAGGGGTGGGTGACTTCTGTGGAGAATTGCAAGGAATTCCCTGTGGGGCCCAGACACCTCTCCCATGAACTTCTTGATAAGATGTTGTTGCGCCCTTTGTGTTTTGCTGCCTGCAAGGGTTCCACCTTGTTCCACCTCCCTGCACAGTCCTTTTCTATTTGTTGGCAGGAGCTGCTGTGTTGCAGCTCTGCATTGTGGGCTCTTCCCACCATCTGTATCCAGACAGAGCTAAGTGTCGCAGCAGTGCCTCCTCCAGTTTGCTTGCCATCTCTCAACATATGTATGAACCATAGCAACTGCATCAGGATTTTACCCTGTCTCATACGCATGTCTCCGTTCGGCTGAGGCCTCTTCGGGCTGTTTCCTATCCCACCTTGAATACAAGGCCAGCCTTTGGTCACTGCTATATCTGTGGATATCTCGGTTCCCTGAAGGTCATTTCTGCAGACGTTTAACCTCAAATCCTTCTTTCTCACAATGGGTCCTTGCACTTCTATCGTTGTGTTGGGCCATGCAAGCTCTTAGAGTTGTTGAGGAGCTGAAACTGAGCTACCAGGGGGTGAAGATCCTGGCTGGGCTTCTGCTGGGAGTTCCCGTTTGTCCTGATTTCCAATTCAAAGAGACTGGAAGTGTCACTGAACCTTCAGGGGCCTGGAGAATGCTTCCTTTGATGATGTCTCTAAATGTCCTTCTGGGGGTTGGAAGCATCGCTTGGGCAGGGCGGGATTAATTAGTGTGGAGGTGCCTCCTGCAGTCCCCGTGCAGCTTCCTCCGCCCGGTCGGAGGACAGGCCTGTTGGGCTTGTTTGCAGAGCAGTGCTGCAGCCAGATGGTCACTCCAGAGATCAAGGCGGGAGGGGCCGCCAGTGCTCTTGGGCTCACTTCGAAATCAAAGTCTGTAGCTTTGCTTTGATAAGTGCTGCTCCTGGGCAGGCCTGTGAGGTTGGGTGGCTCATTCCTAAATGCCATTCCTTTTCCAGTCTTTGGACTAGATGAACAGGAGGTCTGTCCTCTGTCATCTCCCACCCAGTTATCCGTGTAGGACTGAGCACAGGTCCAGCTGGAGCCAAGCATCTCCTGGACAGGGGGGCTGTGGTTGTACTGGTGTATGTCCAGAGGAGTGATTGCAAATGTGTTGGTGAGGGGTTCTTGGGGACAACAGTTGCCATCTTAGATGTCTGTTCAGCTCCTGCCCGAGTGACTGTGGGGAGAAAGCACAGCAACCTGTGGGGTGCATGGGGAGTCTGTGGGGCAGCAGTGGTAAGCATGGTTGAGGGAGGCTGTAGGGATTACAGCCTGAAAACGAAAGAGGCTGTTCTTGTGCTTTCGCTCATGGGCGCAGTATCCCTGTTCCTGAGGAGAGCGGGTAATAGCTTGAAATAGGGTGACCTGCTTCCCGAGGAATCCTTGTGAAGCTCCATTGATTTGTTAGGAGAGCAAAGGTGGCCTCTCCTGCTCGAATGCAGAGCTGTGTTATTGTTGTGTTAGCAGGACAGCTGTTTTGTGCTTCTTGATTCTTAAAAAAGACCCCAGGTAAAGACAGTGCTGGAAGGGAGCTCACATTCACACGGGGTGCAGGGACAAACGGGAGGACAGCAGCTCCTCTGGGGAGGAGGGTCTGACAGAGCTAAACCACCTACAAATCTGTGTTTCCCTTTTTACCCTGTGCTACAGCGTAGAGGAGCAGTGGAGAATACCCTGTCTGGGGGCTCGGGAGGGAAATTAGATGGGAGAGTGATGGTCTCTGTTTGCACTCAGAGAGCCCTTCTCACCCCAGTGCACTCTGCAATTTGTACCCTATGTACTCCTGCTCCTCGCACAGGAGGTAAAAATACAGTGAGGAAGACCCGAAGAATGCCCTGGCTTATGGAGACAGACAACTCAAATCCTCTAATCCTGTTTGATGCATGCTGTTTGCCTACAAAGCCCAAGGTCTTGCCGATACACGTGTGTACTCTTTGGTTGGGCCTGTAGCCCTTGGGGGGATTGTATCCCCATGGGAAGCACACGTGTCATGTCTGGGCTTAGTCTAATAGGCGAGTATTTCCCATCCAAAATCCCAACTCTGTCAGAGAATTGCCCTGTGCAATTTTCTCTGCTGCTGAAATGGCTGCAGAGCTTGTCCCTGTGGCCCCAGCATTTGATCTTGCAGAAGGGAGGAGGATTTTTCTCTAGAGCTAGGAGATGCTTACATTTGTATAGTAGCACATGAAGGTGCTTCCTTTTACTATGCAGCATTATTAATCTATGCAATCGTTTGGAGACAAGACATCCCTGCCCTAAGGGGTGTGTACTAAAGGTCTAGAAAATGAGATCACATTTCTGGTGTGTAAATCCCTGAAGCTTGTGCTATTGGGTAGAAACGTCTCCTGATGTTTTTTGTTTGTTTTTTTTTTCTTTTCTTTTCTTTTTTTCATGGTTCTGTGGGCTGTAGGAGATGGGGGCTGTTAAGGTCAGACGAGTGACCTACCTAATCTGTGCACTTTTAGGGAGGTTGTAATAGATGATTAAGTTTAACATTGAATTTCTGGGCTTTGCAATGTTGGAAAAAATGTTGCTGTGAAGGTCTTTCCTCTCAATAGTTGAACTAAATGATGGAAAAGATCTTACTTTTTTCATCTGCTCTACTAGCTTTTCATCTTTTTAGTGTGAAATTGTCACTGCTCAATTGTCTTCTCAATCTTTGCACCTCCCCTAATAAGACTCCTTTTCATCCTGGCCGTCGAGTTGTCTAACATGCTTGAGGGGTCCCTTTTCCTCACCTCCCTTCTTGGTACTGACCCCCGCAACTCCAGATTCAGCTTTTCTGATCACCGCCGCGTCCTGTAATTGCTTCTCTCTGAGTATCCTCCCCATTGTGAGCCCTTAGATAGACGAGTTGGGGGATGGCACCGCCAGAGACGAGCAGCTGAGCTCCAGCCTGCATCCATATCTGAGGTTCAAATCCTCCTGCCAGAGCCTTTGTCAGTGCCTCTTGGATTTCTTCTTTCCCTGGGCTCACGTTACTCCATTTGAGTTCTTCGCTGGGACCCCACTGTGGTTAGCGGGTCCCGCTCAGGAGAGACCAGCGCTGGCTGAAGCTAGAAACTCCCTTCTATCTGCAGCCTCGCCCGGGCTGGAGGCCACCGAGGGGAAACGGGGCGGCTGGGAGCGCAGCAGCTGCGCTGGTAACGGCTGCGCACCCGGGGTCTCTGACACGGCGCAGCCGTCTCCGAGGCTTGGGTTTTATGGCCTCCTTTCTCTCCTATGTATGCTCTCTTGTTCCCCACCTTCCCTTCATTCCTAGGACATGACTCTGTGATATAAAAT
>NW_009242970.1:3810-8060 GCF_000690835.1 Fulmarus glacialis | reverse complement strand
CTGCTGGTGTCCGCCCGGGCAGCCCCCTCTGCACCCCCCAGCCGGGCTCCTGCGGCAGCCAGAGCCTTGTCCCCTCCTTTTCCCCCGCCCCCGGCTTGGCCCCGTGTCACTGGGGATGGTGGTTGAATCATCCGCCCACTCAGCCTGCCTCCCCTGTAACCCTCCCTCCCTCCTTCCTCCCTCCTTCCTCCCTCCTGCAGGTCTTTGTTGGAAAATTCAAGGCAGATGAGTGCTGGGGAGCGCTGGGCCTGTGGGCCAGGCGCTGAGCCTGCAGCTTGGCCGCAGCACGTCAGCTGGCCCCGGGGACAGGATGGGGGCCAGCGAGCGCCCCTTCTGCTGGGTGATTCTCCATGCAGAGCAGCAGCGCCGAGGGGCTGGACCCACCCTCGCCTGGGCAAGGCTCAGGCTGCCTCTCCATAGAAGGGGTTTTTCCTGGCCACCGTTCTCAGCCGTGTTGTGTCCAGCCCCCAGCAGGACTTTAAACATGGGAAAATCTGAAACCGGGCGGCCCTGATGGACGGTAAACTAAAAGCAGTCCCTTTGAAATCAGCCTTGGGCAGATGTTTTCCCTGGGCTGTGGTGGCTCATGCCAAAAGGAAAGACAACCGAGAGAGCCTGAGCTGCTCCTGGGTCTGCTCTTTTGGGATTCCCGGGTTCAGACCCCATCAGCTTGGGGCTCTTCCCAGCACATTCACAGGATGGTTTTGCCTCCCAGCACATCCACGGGACAGTTTCATCTCATGGCTGCCTCCCCATGCAACCGCAGAGGAGAAACGTGGCACCGCTCACAGCTCCCCCAGAGGCTGCTCGGTTGGTGGCTTCTGACGTGAACCTGCGGTCTTGTTCGTGTGAGAAGTGTGACTTGAAGGCGAGTGGTGAGAGGTGGGGGGAGGAAGGCTACAGCTCAGGGCTGAGGCTGGAGAGGAATGCAGGGCACGAATAGCTGGAACGGTGCGAGGGGTGACAGACGTGAGCAAGGGTGCGGAGATATTCCTGCTCGGCATGTGCCCGACTCCAGCACTATCAGTTTTTGCTCTGTAGAGTCTAAATATATAATCCATTCTGCTCTGGCAGCTGGGTGATAAATAGTGATAAATAACGTAGTGGCTGGGGAAGGAAGGAGAAAACTGCTCCGGGGTGGAGCTGACCCCTGGGATGTCTGGGGCAGCAGCGGGGTAATAGGAGCGACGAGGGACCAGCTCTCGGGACAGAAGGAGCTTGTTCTCCATCGGGCATTGCAGTTGAGTGTGGGCGGGGGGTCTTGGGGATTGGTTTCCTCTGTCCCCACTGAAAGTTCATTTGTGCTTAGCGGTTGGTCACCTTGACCCTGCAAATATATCACCCTGTCCCTTCACCCACAGGCAGGGCTCTGTGTCCCTGCGCAGGCAGCACGCAGCACTGAAAATTGGCTCTGCCTGAAGTTCTCTCTAGGAATTGGATGAAGTCCAGGCTGCTGGCGACAGTATGAATGGATGCTAGTGCAGCCAGGCCAGGGTGCATGTGTGTGTGTGTGCGCTTGGAAGTGAGGAGACAACAACTTGCCTGCATTGGAAAGGGTTGGCGTGGGCACCGAAGAGGACGGGTCCTGGGGAAGACTGCCTGTGTTTGATACTCGTCCTGGGCTGCAGGGGCTTTGGACAGAGGCTGGCCCAGGGCATGCTGAAGAAGCATTAAGCCAGCAGGGTTTTAATCTATCCTCACTGCTCTTTTCCTGCTTCTCCATCTGTGCAAGAGGAATTAACGCACATCCTGGGAGTGATTAGACTGCTCAAACCGTGACCTCCTCATCTGTGCCTGCTGGGGATGGGTAGCATTTGTCCAGTCCCTTTGCTGGCTCTCCAGTTTGGGCAGGGATCATGAGTGCCAGCTGCCAGCAAAGACAAGCCAACGTGCTGCCTTTCACCCCGTGGGACAGCCCTTTGCTAGGCGTGCGTGACACTGGAGCAACCAGCATGGCTGGCAGGGTGGAGCAAGCCTGCTCCCCGGGTTTTGGTCTTACAGCACTGTTCATTTGCCTTTTGCTGATGCCTTGCGAGTGTTGGCAAGCCTTGCCATCCTATTTTCAGTGACGGTTTGGGCAGCTGTCGGCGCACCAGCGAGCGCAGCCGGGAGCCCAGAGTACCTGTTTCTCCGGGCCCTGGCGTGCTGCCTCTTGATGGCAGTGCCTGGACTGCGTGACAGTCTGGGGCAATGGGTCACAGCTCCGCATCCCACGCTCGCATCCTCTTCGATTCTCCGTGAGTTGGGTACTGGCTTGGGGACCCTTCAGAGCTGTTGATGGGATCCCACCTCTGTGTACTCTTAGTTACTTATAAGTTGCTTCTTCTAATACATAGCTTCCCTTGGTTTCACATTCGTTCTTTTGTTCTTTTTCTGTTGGATTCTTTTCCCCCCAAAACATAATTTATTCATTGTTTAGTTACATTATTTTTTTAAGCACAATATGTGTCTAGCTACCTTAGACATAGCTTGGAAGGGGAAATTAATATGACAAACTACTTGTAAGATGTCTTTGTTTTAAATAAGAGTGCTTAAAATGTTGTCATTGAATAGAAAAGAAAATGAGCTTGTTAAAGCCTAATTTCCCATTAAATTTGATTTATCAAAGATGGTATTAATTGAATTTGGTGAATTTACAAGTTGTTTTGATTGCAGACTCACTGTGGAAAAAGTATTTAGGTACCCAGTGATATTTAAAATAGAAAGAATAAATTTTCTCTCCAAAGAAAACCAATGTTTTTGCTGTCAGGGAAAAAATTTATCAGTGCGCCCTCCACTGTGAAGACTGATAATAATGTAGCTGTTTGTGTAATGCGGGAACATGACATTGTGGAACAACTATAAAGCTTGAAGTGATGTTGAAATATTGTGTACGTAATTAAAAAGCAACACTAATGTTTGGGAGGCAGTGTGTTTAACGTATTTCACTTTTATCTATTAGAAATCTCTGGCATAGGTTGTGATTCTTTCAGATCATTATAAAGAAGTTTAAATTATATATTTCTTTAAAAATAAGCAAATTGGTGGAAATATGCCTCTGAATTTTTTTTTTTGGACTGATTAAAATGTGTATCAGGGGATGAAACAGCTGGATGCACACGGGAGAGCCTGTTCTGCCCTCGTCTTCTCTCTAGCCTGCCAGTCATGGCTGTGGGCGTAGGAAGCTGTAGCCTGGCAGCAGGAGGGAGCTGCTGATCCTCTCCCTGCCCCATCCCCAAGCCTGGGCCTGGGCTGCCTGTTGTTGGGTGCAAACACCCGCCTGGAAAAGGCTCCTTTTTCCCTGAAGTCCTGGACCCAGTTCTGACTGCCTCCTCTCCCCTCTGCAGGGTGGTGAAAGAAGAAATCTCGGATGACAATGCCAAGCTTCCCTGCTTCAACGGCCGGGTGGTGTCGTGGGTAAGCAAGCCCCTTGCTTCGGTATCTCGCTGCCTGTTTCTACTCTCTCTGAAAACCACCGATGGGTTGCATAGTGCCAAGTAAGGCACGGGAACTGCTCCCTACTGTTGAAGTGCTGACGAAGCTGATGAGCTGGATTACCACGCTCCAGTCCCTCAGCTAGAGAGGGGCTGAGTGGTGCTGGGTCCTCCATGCCGGGGAAGGTGTGGGATGCCTCTGTGGAGAGCTCGCAGGCACTGATGCCTGGCAGAGGTGATGGTCCCAGCCTGTCCGCAGCGTAACCCGTGTGCCCCTACGGCAGGGTCAGCTTTCCAAGGAAAGTGCTGCTCCGGTGACTGGCGCAAAGGGCTTAAGTGACTTTAGTGTTGGTGAAGCGGACTGGATTTGACTGCCCTGAAGACTAAAGGTACTGCCTGGGCAGCTGCAGGACAAGCTTCTCCCTCCATGCCATGCCATGCACATGCTCTGTCCCCTGCCCGCATGCCTCCCTCCGCCCCCAAGGGGAGCCTCTTTTTTGGGGGGGGGCGGGAGAGGGTATTCAGTCTCCATAGCCTGTCATCCCTTTTTCCCCTCTGCTGAGCTGCAGTTTGTGCTGAGGGGGCTGCGTGGATCTACGCCAGGAGCAGAACCAAGACTCAAGTGCCTTTTTCCAGAGGTCACCAAATAGACCCTAAACAGTGAAAATCCTCAGCAAATCGGGCTAGGTCAGACCTAATGCTTCTTCTATCCCTGCACCAACAGCTAGGCCTCAGCTGGGGGCCCATGAAGTGACTGTGTTTCAGGAGAGAGGGCAGGGGTGACAGGACCGGGCAGGCAGGTGCCCTGCTGCCAGACTGGCTCCTGCTGGGATGCTG
>NW_009242970.1:0-3608 GCF_000690835.1 Fulmarus glacialis | reverse complement strand
TCTAGCGGTTAGCCAGGCCCTTCGGAAAACAGCCTGTCCAGCTCTTGGCCACCATCCCCGCTGCTGCTGCATCTGCCCTGAGACATCTCCCCACCCCTCCCTTTCCAGCTGCCTTTTGTTTTTACCTGCTCAGTGGGCAGTCCCAGAGTCTCTGAACCCTTTCCATTGCTCTTTTTTTTACCTGGCGTGCTTTTTCTTATGGTCCATGCATCCATGCAGCCGCTGGCTTTCCTTGTAGGGGCTCTCTGGTTGCTCAGTGTGAGTGGCATGGATCCGGTGCAGCTCTGTCTGATCTGACCAAGGCACCGTGCTGCTGCTCTGGTGTGCTGGCTCCTTGCGGGGCAGATGTGCCTGGAGTTAGCACCGCTACCAGCTCTTGTGCACGAAGGGTGATGGCAGTCTCAGAGACCTTTATGCACAGCTGATGATCCCTTTTTCTTTCCCTGCTGAGAGTCTCCTTGTCTGTGGGTGGTTTGGAAGCTGGAGGGGGGAGCGCTTGCTTTGCTGCTTCTGCCAGACAGGCTGGGATGAGGCTATTTTAGGAAATTGGTACTAATTTTAGCTAGAGGGAAAGACGGGGGCTTGGATCCAAGCGAATATTTCCTGACAGTGTGAGAGGCAGGAAGAGTGCAGGGTGGTTATCGAAACCTTCCCTGGAGGAAATCCCAGCCCCGGGAGTGTTAGAGGAAGGCAGCATCAGTCCCCCTGCTCAGGAACACCCCCTCTCCTCTCCTCCTCACTGCTGTTTGACAGCTGCCTGTGGCTAGTTCCCTCTGTCCAGATCTATTTGCCTGGTCTTGCCTTGAGATCTTCAAACATAGAGTGTTATGTGACTTTTCCCTAGGTGATGCTGGCCCCTTCCAGCATCTCTTCTCCCCTGTGCTCCCAGGCAGTGGCTGCCAGAGCAAGGATGTGGCCCTCAGGGAGTGGGATGTGTCCTGGGAAGACAAGTCACCAGGAAGGTGCTGGGAGCCAAACCGGGCGTGTGCCTGGGGCTTGCTGGAGGGAGGGAAGCTGAGCCGAGTGTGAGACAAGAGCTGGTTAGACAGTTGCAAGAGCAGGAGCCGTTGGGCTTGTCCTGGGGCTTGTGGGACGGGCTCTGCAGCTTTTGGCACCCCAGGGTGCTCTCTGCCCTGTCTGCTGCCTTGGCTGCGGCTTTCTTGGGGCTGCTCTGTCTTCCTTGCCATGGCTGCATTCCTTTCTCTGTTCCCAATGCCTCCCTGGCCGCAGACCTCTCTCCCCCACCCCTAATCTGTGGGGTCCATCCCCCCCTTTATCATGGTTTCCCCAGTTCTCGAAGGTGGGCAGGGCATAACTTTGTGTTTCATCAGTGATGCTGGGAAGCGCTCAGGACCTGTGTAAAGGGGCTGTGCCTCCAGCATCTGCTGGGTTAGCATCTGCTCCTGCCTCCATGTTCCACATGTGGTCCCCTCACCAGCAGGCAGCAGAGTTGTCTCTGCATTTACACTGGGCATTGCAGTTTGGGCAGCAGCTATCAGCTCCTTTCCAGCCCATGATTCATGATCCTTCTGCCCTGACCCACCGTGGGACATCCCTCACCTCTGTTAGATCAGACCTCTCCTGTGATTACTGATGGCTTGGCAGTTGGTTCAAGTGCACAGGCTGAGGCCTGACCCCTGTCCTGGTCTCTTCACCTCCCTGGACTGGCTCCAGGCTGACCCACAGCCTGTGTTGTCTGGGGCGGATCAAGGCACTGGGCCCTGTGGTCCCCCTCCGACACCGGGAGAGAGCCAACCCCCCTGCTTGCCCAAGCTGTGCAGGGGACAGTCGTGGTACAGACATGAAAAGCACATTTGAAAGTCCTCAGAGATGGAAATTGATCTTCCCTTGCTCAAGAGCTCTAGCCTTTCCCTGAGGACTTGCTCCCTGGCCAGGGGAGGGCTCCTTTCTGGGCCCTGTTTTCTGGCCCCCTGCTTTGGGGGTCCCTGAATGTCTCTTGCAAGGAAGAGGCTTTCTGTTGCTTGCTTGCCTGGCCCTATTGGAATTACCCCCGCTCAATGCGGCTTGAAAGTGGGGAGAGCACAAACCTGGACAGGGAGTGATGTTGGGGAAACCACTTTCCATTCAGTTCATTTGAGCTATCCTCTGTTTCATCCCACTGGTGAGCCCGTTGCCCTCGGGAGAGGCTCCACCTCATTCCCTGAGCCCTGAAGTTCGTGGTTTATCTTGGAGCCAGAGGCACAGATGTAGGTGTGCCTGGGCTGCCCCAAAGCATGGCTAGTATAAATAGTTCCTGGGGTTTGACCCTTTATGAATTTATGCACTGGGGAAACTGCTGAGCTTCCCAGAGGTTGGCTGGAGGCTATGCCCAGGCCACTTAGCTGGGCATAAGCTGAAAGTTTGCAAAGTACCTGTGGAAACCAGAAAAAAAAGTATGTTTTGGAGTCTATTTCAAAGCCTCAGCACTGAGCTCTGTCACCCCCAGCTCCCATCATGGGCTGGGAAGGTGAAAGTCCTGCTGTGTCCCACAGCTCGAGGGCAGAGGTGTAGAGGCTGGTAAAATCAAGAAAAGGAATGACTGGTAGCTGCCTCTTCCAATGGAAGAAGAACTAGGGGAATCCACTCCTTGCCACAGGACATGTGCTAAAGGTTACCTGAGCGTAAAAATTGTGCATCGTGGGTGTGCAGATGATGTCAGAGTCTCCAAGCAGGGCTGTCAGCCACCCGGACTTCACCGCTGGGTCAGGAATTCCTGAGCCACAAATAGCCAGTGTCTGGGAAGGTGTTGAGGGGGAATGTTGCTACATGCTTGGCCTGTTCCCTATCTGCTCCTGGGCGTCTGTTGTTGTCCACTGTCAGAGATGAGATCCTGGGCCAGGCAGGCTTTTGGCCAGCTCGTTTGGCCACTCTCGTATACATTTTCCCAGTGCCTCAGACATTTCATTCTCTGTCTCTCATCCCTCCAGCTGGTGTCTGCAGAGGGTTCCCATTCAGATGCTGGCTCGGTCTGTGCTGATAACCAAACAGAGCTGCCACCCTCCATGGAGCGCACGGGAGGAATTGGAGACTCCAGGCCCCCCTCTTTCCAGTAAGTTACCTGGACACCTATCCTGGTTTCCAAGGGACCCATAGTGATTTTGCTGTCAATCCAGACCAGGGGCTGGGACACTCCTACCCAAACTGGCAGGGATCACAGCCAGCCAGAGGGGAGGAGGATGGGGCTGGGAGCAGATTCGAAGTGGAGCTGCATTATTCAACAAGCAAGGGCATGCTGAAAATAATGCAGGGAAGTTGGCAAAGAGCTGGCACAGCTTCCCCCAGTCCCTTGCCCTGCACTCATAGATGTGCTGTGGTTGTTCCTCACCGCCTCTGCTCCTGTCCCTCAAGAAGGACACCGCTGATGGCTGGAGGCTCGTGCTGGCCAGCACAGAGGTAGAGAGAGCCTGCTTAAGTTGTTCCCTGTTGGACATATTTGTTCCTTTTATTTCATTGCAGCCCTAACACTGGGGGCAGTCGGGAAAACTTGGACAATGAGACAGAGACAGACTCGGTGGTGTCGTCGCAAAGGGAACGACCTCGTCGGAAAGATGGGCCTGAGCATGGTGAGTGTTGGTAACATGGCAAGAGCTCTGCAGGGCATGGCTGGG
>NW_009242969.1:127706-130192 GCF_000690835.1 Fulmarus glacialis | reverse complement strand
TATATATTATAAAAGTAGCCTTTAGGGGTGGCTATAGGTAGATAGGTCCAAGCAAGATCTAGAGGTGTAGCCTCATTTTTTAAAACAGACTTGTTCATTAGCCGGTCTCAGCATTCAAACTGATACCCTCCAACCTCCTGAACATCTCTTTATGGAGAAGTGCTACATCTAATCTAACTTGTGGCCAGATGTGTGATGGAATGGAGCAGGTCTGGGAGTGAAGAACTGCTGCTTTCTGTCACAATGAGTTATTACCATGTTCCTGCTGGTCTGTGATGGCATCTACTTGCAGATTGGCAGGTGCAATGCCAGGCAGAGTTGCTTACTCCTTGCTTGGGCTGCTGATTTCCCAGGAGAAGCAAAAGAATTTGAAAGGTTTATTTTAGTCATTAAGGTCAATGACTGTTTTCTGTTCTCAGTGTATATTCAAGTAAGAAGTCGCCGAGTTAACATTTGTTTTTTAGAGCTTAATCACAGGTTGTTTTTTTTTTTTTTTTAAAAAGTGCAAAAGTTAGAATGTTTTACAGAGGCCTTCATCCCTACATGACTGAATGTGGGGAAAGCTGAATTCCAAGTTAAGAACAGGTAGAAAAGAAGCAAATCCTACAAAAAAGGAAGTATTTACTGTCTTTGTTCTCTCAAAACATGTATGTGATACAAGTATGTGACTGACACTTTTTTTAACCAACAATTTATTGTTGTTTGCAAATCCTCTAAGACTTCCTGATTCTTTGCCAAATCTATAATTCATTTGATTTATATCTTTATTCTTGTAACATGAGCTTGCTCAGGGATATAAATCATCCCTTTTTTTGAGGGTGAGAAAGACTCTCATGGTTATGTTTTAGTAACTAGAATAATAGGGCCTCAATTTAACCATAGGAGCTATACAAAGCAGCCTTAGAGATGCTTGTTTTCAGGCAGTATTTCTAATGCAGTACTCCGTGTAGCTTTTGATAATTCTTTTAAGTAAGAAACCCTTAATCCTACATATGCAATAACATTTTTACAAACTATATAATTCATCGCCAGTCTATGTGAAATACGTTATCCATTAATACAGCTATTACTAGATGATATTTCTATTGTTCTCATTCTTCAAACATATGAAAGGTTAGACACAATCAAATGAAAATATGTGTGATGAAATGCAAATGTTCTGAACTTGCTTGTCAGTGAATCTTTGATTATGTTTCACGTAAGGATGCTTTTCTCCTGTTGTTTTTTTTTTTTTCCTTTATACTCTCTCCAACCTTTAGATATTACCAGCTTTTCTAGTTTTGGGATTAATGTGAGCTTTGGATGTTTTTTTAGAAGATTAAGTTCTGAATTTTGTTAGAATTGCAGAATTTCTGTAATAGGAAGAGCAAACAATGAAATGAGAGTACAACAAAAGAGAATGTGAGAGGCATCTTGTTGATGATTAAATCCAGGTACTTGAGAGACAGTCACTGCCAAAACTGATACAGTTTAAGGGTCTTTTATATCTTAGTTACTTGGAAGAAAGGAAAGGTCATTTGCATGGCATGCTCTCAGACTTCACAAATTATTATCTGAAACATGAATTTCAGAGTGCTAAAAATGTATCCTTCCTGCTTGTTCATACCTTTGAAGAGACAAACTTAGGCACATTTCCAAAGAACTATTTAGTGATTTTTTTTTTTTTTTTTTTTTTTTTTTTTTTATGTTTTAGAGCATATGTGGGTGATGATATTAAAAAAAAAATAAAATACAAGGGATCTTTTGATGGAAGGTATTTTGAGGTCAAATGAACTGAAATGCACTCATGGGTTATTTTGGCCATTTCATAGAATCATAGAATCATAGAATCATTAAGATCCTTATTTTTATAATCAGTTTAGTGAAAGTCAATGTAGGAACTACTGATATAGTCTCATTCTTTAAGATGGTTGAGAAATTAATTGAATAGGCAGAGGACTAATAAAAGCACTTAGTATAGGACATACACAGTTTTTCACGCTGCACGGTTGCCATTGGCTGTATGCTCTGAGGAGTCAAGTTTGCATTTGCATGTTTCCTTGTGAGCACATGAGCACGGGCTTCTTAGTAGAAATTTAGTATCATAATAGCTAAGCTACTGATACTGGCCTCTGTGAAGTACATGGAATGAAGAACAAATGAAATAAATAAAAAAAGTTTAATCAAATTATGCACTCATAACTATTTTCCCATTTTTAACATTAGAACTGTAAATTCTTCAGGTACATCTAGTTACAAGAACGAGCATTTGGAAAGATTGCAGTGACCTGTGGGTGGTGTGACTTGTGGTTTTTTTGTTTGGTTGGTTGGGTTTTTTTGGTTGAAAGAGTCTTGACTTTTATTTTCCTGCCTTACTGATTTTGCAAACATTCAGATGCTACCCTATTTTTTTCATACTGGGGCTATTGTAAGCTTTGGAAGTTTCCGGAGAATTTATACTAAGTGCTTCTTGACTAGTTACTGTTTCTGCTCACTTGATTGTTTCC
>NW_009242969.1:106256-127504 GCF_000690835.1 Fulmarus glacialis | reverse complement strand
CTGCTTTTTGCCTTGTGTTCCTCTTGTGCTGAATGTGGTTTGGCCAAACACAAGATTCAGAAAAAGTTTACTTTAGTAAAGACATTACTCTGATTAATACCAGTGTGGCAGAAGTATCGGGTTAAGAGTCCCTGTGGGCCAGCCTGCACATCTGTTTGGAGCAAGAAGCCTTAAAGTCTGAGCCTTAAAGTCTAAGCCATATAAATTGCCTTATTGCCGCAATAAAGTTTCTTATTGTGACAGAGGATGGAGTTCTCTAAAGCACAGAACTGGTATTTCAAATATGTCCCAGAGAGTCCAGCGTTGTGCACAAATTAATTGGGATTCATTGTCTCATGTTTATATGCTGTAACAATGATCCAGGAAGTTTCATAGTAGTTCAGAACCGTCTTGAATCCTGAGTTGTCTGTTGACCTCAGTGCTGGCAGTTTCAACATATTTTTTTCCAGTTCAGCAGTAGATAGCAGTAAATCAGCTATACTCTGGCAGTTTGCCAGTTTCTCTGCTGATATACATGTACATCAGAGGAGTCATTTGCAAATTTAATTTTGAAAAAATTAAATTGGATAAAGCCCTGAGCAATCTGACCTCATAGCTGTCCCTGTTTTGAGCAGGAATTGGGACTAGAGACCTCCTGAATCCCCTTTTGATCTGAATTATTTTGATTCTAAATGGAAAGTGTATATATCCCAACTTCTTTTTCTTCCTTTTTTTTTTTTTTTCGGCTTTATTGTTGATCTATTCTTCCCCAGAATGGGACTGCAGGAATTCAGGTTTAGAAAATCCTTCCCTTTGCGACCATTCCATAGTCAAGAATCTTGCAGAGTACCAGAAACTGGAGTGGTTGTGTAGATGGACCTGAGAACTGATTTCTACCCGCTTTGACAATGGAAATACTTGTTCCACTAAATAGTTCAATTGCCTTTTCCTTTAGTCTTTCATTGTGCCTTTTGACATGGATAATCTTAGTTTAGAATCATGGTCAGAAAAGTGGACCCTCTGTTACCCACTGGCATTTTCTACGTTGTCCTGTCATTTGCAGTTCGGGTCTGTGTATCTTTTTAGATAAAAGGAATGCGTATGTTTTATGCTCATAAAGTAACCATCCCTTGGAACCTATAACCAGGTAGTGACATCTCCTGTCCATCTTCATCCCTTCTATGTATAAATATTTTGGTCAGAGATTGTACATATAGATTGCAGATGCTCCCTCTATGTCTCCAAAGACCAGAATGTCAGAACTGTCCTTGACTACTTCACAATGAAGAATCAAATTTTCCCCTTTGAAACTATATGGGAAAAGATCCGACAGCACAGGCATGTATAGTGTATCTTACTTGAAAAATACCTTTGTCTGTTCTCACTTTGGCTGTACTTATATGATCAATTCTTAACAGGTATAGGCAGTTTGGTAAGCACTTCTGTCATGAAAGTGGTGGTCAAACACTGGTACAGGTTGCCCAGAGAGGTTATAGAGTTGCCATCCATACAGATACTCAAATCCTGACTGGACATGGTCTTGGCCAACCTGCTGTAGCTGACCCTGCTTGAGCAAGGGGGTTGGACTGGATGATCTCAATGGGTCCCTTCCAACCTTGACCATTTTGTGATTCTGTGAAAGTTTTCTTGCAACAAGAGAATGCAGTGTTGGATTGTATTTATACTGTCAATAATCCTGTCTTGAATGATCTCAACATTTTTTTCACTATATATATCATCCCTAAGCATTTAATCACACCATAATATCCTGGTATTGATTTTCATTCAAAATTCCTGTTGATTCCAAGGGGAATGATGGCAGAATATGACTCTGGAGAGATCAATCAATATTGTACTCAAGTCTCCTAACATCTAATTTCCTACATGACTGAAGCTCAGCACTTGTAAAATTTACTGCCTGGTGATATTTTTAAAGGGCCATTTTGATTTTATAAACCATCCCTCAGCAATCAGGGACTACTTTGAAATGAATTACATTGTGCAACTGGGAACTCTTGTTGTATGTGTAATGAAATATGAACAATGTTTAGCATCTGGATACAATGAATCAGTCAAAAATTATAACTGAATAAACAAGGCATCTATTAAAATTTATTCCACTTGCATGGGGAAAAGTCAGCACTTTCACCTAGAAATGTCTTAATCTTTTTAATAGACTGCTGAGTCGGTTCACAACTGAAATTCCACAGCAATAACTGTGGGTTTTATTTTAAGTTCCTATAGTGTAGTAATTCTGCAGTTGACTTTTTTCCCATTGTATAAAATATTTATAGGAAATAACCACCAGGTAGAAACACCTGGTGAAAGATCAAGGTGTAAAAATGTTAAAAAATGCATAAAAATAGCCCCAAGTGGTCCGTAGGGTGAGAAGGAAGAAACCATCAATGTAATATCACACTCCTTGCAAAAAGGAGGACTCTCCCCTTCCTCCCCCCCATCAACATCACCTCACCACCATCATGCTCCTCCCAGTGAAGATTTGGGACACTGAGGTCTCACTATAGCGTTCCTGTAGGCTGAAGTGATTGACCTTAGGACCCAAAGGGGCAGTGAAAGGCTGAGCATAACACCAGAGAAATGGGTAGATTGTAGAAAGCTTGTGTATATCGGTTTTGACTCAGTAAAATTTGAACTATAAATGTTAGTATCACATTTTAACTGGACAAATAATTCTTTGATTAGACTGTTAATGCTTTAATTAAACTAATGTAAATTGTAG
Source organism: Fulmarus glacialis (assembly GCF_000690835.1). Lineage (NCBI taxonomy): Eukaryota > Metazoa > Chordata > Aves > Procellariiformes > Procellariidae > Fulmarus > Fulmarus glacialis. Next base: position 124,785 of record NW_009242969.1, on the reverse strand, counting down.
CTTTGCATTTAAGTAGTATTCTCCCTTTTGCCTGCAAGATGTTGAGTATAACATGGGTCAGCAGCAGGCGTATGCACGCACTCTGCTCCTTCCCCATCCAGTTCAACAATGGTGTAGGTATGTTCACATCCTACGTTTTGGGGCGGAGTGGGGGGAAGGGTTGATGCGTCTGTGAGATACACAGCATAGAACTGAGTGGACTGAAATAATTCGTACCGTATTTTTCCGCTCTTCTTTTTTTCTAGGGTGATCTGTGAATGAACAAAATCTTCAGACGCAAAAGATTCTGCTTATGACTATGCATCTGCTATCTCAAAGGGCTCAAGAGGAAACATTTGGCTCTTTTGTGATTATAGTATTTTTCTCTGATAATTTCTGTAACATGCTAGATGGCCTCCTACATCAACTCTTGAATGGCAACTGACAGCATTTTTTCTTCATGAAAAGAAAGTTTTAATGGGCTGTACCATAAATAGCTGGAACTTGCTGTCTTATGTGAAAAATACAGGATATGAGTCATTATCAACAATAGGAGACCTTAGATCCTCTGTAGCTTACGTATCTTCTGTGGCCATATCAAGGACTGCATTTAGTCTGAGCAGCACATGTTCATTCCAGATAGCTATAGGAGGCGACTTGGCTCCCGCTGGCCGGTTTTGTAGTACTCTAGTAAAACCTACTCCATTCTTTAAAGAAACTCTAGTTCATTTTGCAGTCACTCAGTTTCTGGTACTTTAAAGTAAAAGTGAGGAAAGTTCAGTAATCACTGGCTTGTCTTTGGGACACGAGAGAGGAACAGGCTACCTCAGGAAGCCAGAGTTCAGTTCTTTAGGAGTTTCTGATGTCCCCTGTTCTGCCAGAGGGGTCACTTTTGTGATGTAAATGATGTCTTTCAGTGAATCTTTAAAGATTTTAACTAGGCTAACATTTTTAGCAGTCAAAGAGAAATGAATTGTTACTATGACAGTTTCTGTAAATCTGTAGTTTTTTCTAACATTTTTAAACATACAGTTCAAAAGCAATATTCTCTATTTCTCCTCATATTCCATTCCCAAGAGTTACATATGGATTTTGAAATTCTTGAATACGGTTTTGAATTGCTTTACAGTTCAGTCTTTCACAGATAAAGAAGCCAAAGCACAAATATTATAATTTATTTTAATGTAGGGCTCAATGGGAGAGTACAAAAGCAATACTTTCCAGATCTTTTGACCCCCAGGACTGTGCTTTAATCAGACACCATACTTCTGGGTAATTTAGCAGTAGTCTGCTAAGCAAAGTTAAATTCAGGAGACCTTACTGCTTGAAACCAGGGCTGAATAAAAGCTTTAATGGTTCACATCTGGCAGGTCGATTCCCAAATCTTTTAAAGTAAAAAGTTAAATGTTTGTTTAACACAAGGTGAGACAATAGTGCTGACACAATGGTAATGGCTGGGAAGGAACTTCCAGTGTCCTTCGAAGACTAAGCAAAGCCTGGCTGAAATCTCTTCCACTTCTTAATATTTCGGCATGTTGTGTTTTGTTGTGTTGTGTTATTACAAAACACCAGAAGCAAACATTGGAACGCAGGTGGTAATGCAGGTGTCTGTCTCCTAGGACACTAGCCAGCTACTTGGCAATAAAGTTAGGCTGTTCTTGTGTACATTCTGTTTCTCATTCTTTTATGCAAAAAATGCAACATCTTTAAAGAAAAGCACTGAATGAGTGCTTAGGCCCACCTGTCCCTGTTAGCCTGGTGGTTAAATAAACTTTTGACAAGTGTGATCCATGAAGATCACCTTTCTATGTCCTTTTGTGGGTCCCAGGCCAGAAAGACTTGGAATTAAAGACTGAAATGAACCTAATAGCTGTAAACTGAAAAATTACCTGGAATTTTCTCATCAAGGTTGCTGTGTTTGAGTACCATAACTATAGATGTTTCTTCCCATCAGACCTTGCATATTACATTTTTGAAATTAGCCTCCGCAAGAAAATGAGGGACTACTTAATTGCAATTTAAGCTTCAGATTTGCAATTGTAGCTACAAAGAAATTCCATCTTCCGAAGAAGTGGTGGAGAGAACTCTGGTTAGTACTAAGGGCTGTTCTTTCAAGAATGAAAGTGAATAATTCAGCCAGGATTAGTTTTTCTTAACAGAATTGCTGTTCTGGATGAAAATCTCTCTTTTTTTTTTTTTTTTTTTTTTTTTTTTGCCACACATGACGAATACGTACATTGAAAATAATGGAGAGTTGACTTGAATCGAACTTTACTCCAATATTTCAAGTATTTAGCATGGAAATCACTAGTTTGGATTTGTCCCCATGGAAGAAAGGCAAGAGAAGGCTTAGGAATGTGGCTGGATCTCTGATAATAATATGTATTTTTTAGGCATTGATCATTATTTATTAAATGTAAAGTAGAAGCAATACTTGTACTTCAAATGTTGATAAAGAGTCTCTTCCAGGCAGAAGAATTTTATGGTTGGCAATATTTAATCTCTTATTTTAAATTCTAATACATAAATTGCCTGTTAGATGTTGATGATGACAGCCTAGTACCATGAGGGTGTTGTTCTCACATAAGAAAACCCACTGCCTTGTAGCCGTGATATTATACTGTCAAAGTAACCAATACATACAAATACCAGTTTTCTGCATATGTTCCAAAGGAAGAAGACAAAAATGGTGTGTAACAATGCTGGCGTTCCTTGGGAAGTAGTTTGGATTTGTTAGAATATATGCAGTGCTATTTAGTGTTACAGAGCAAAAACTCTAATCTGAATTTTCCTTAGGTACTGTGAAAACATCTTCTGTAGCTGAACTTATTTAAATGCTAATGCTTACTTAGATCATGATACTTTTATCAGGAACTGCATAAGGTATTCCTGCAAATAGCTCGTGAACTTTATGGTACATTAGGTCATACTGGAACACCTGTTAAGCTGATTTCTGTTTCCAAATACTTTTCGTTCCCATAGAAGCTACATCTTCAGCTCCTAATGCAAGTGTATGTCTAGTGAATATTGTTCTGCTAAAGCTGCAGAATAATGCACCTCCGGGGAGGCTGCTGCAGTCACTCAGGTGGAAATCTGCAATGTTTGGGCCATAAGTCTAAAGACAAAAAACTTACAGCTGTGTCTGACTAAGCTGCTTATGACATTAGTAAGTAAATAAGTAGGACAGGGCTGATGGGCCCTTGACTAACCTTGAACTGTCAGATGTCAGGCCAGAAAAAGGATGGGTGGCCATGTGCTTTGTATTTTTATATGTCAGCTTGAAGCTGATTTATAGTAGCTTTCCAGTCTCAGAGCAAACTGCTTAGGGCTTCAAGGACTGGATTGGACGTTACGGGCTTTTCAGCATGTACACAGGCAGCTCAGAGAGGTTTTCAGTACAGAAAATGGGAGGTCAAATTAAGGGATTGATGTAAATCCACACTCTGAAGTTAGTCTTTCTGCTATCTGAATTTTCTGATTCTAAAAGATGAAGTGCATAATCCCGAAATTTGGCAAGTGCCACTGAAGATGACTAGCTGTTGCCTTCTCTCTGCCTTGATTTTCCACTTTTATTGGAACAGTTATGATGTGCAAGGTTACAGATTTCTGGCATCGCTCACCAGCCTTTAATGAGCACTTTTGCTTTGGAAGCAAAATACCTGTGTGTATTTAACGGCTAAGAATTTAACTGCAACAGAGCAGACATGACAAAATCTTTTTCATCTCCTGAATTTTTATTGACTACCTGTTACAGCTGTGTAAAAGTTAAGACATGAGCTTGATTTGGTAAGGCCAGTTAACATCTGTGCTTGCTCAGTAGCTAAATGGAGATGGAAGTCATATTCTAAATACCTTTCCTTTGTGATACACTTTGATAAGGGGACTAGCCAGAAGGTGAAGTTATGTATTGCTTCTGCATCCATCACTTTGTATGCTCCCCATTTTGTGGCAGGCAGTGAAGCTGACTCACAGTTCAAGCAGTAGTGGCTCATGATGTTCACCAAGTGGCGGTCCCAAATTTCATATATACTTTCCTCCCATCTGGTAAGTGCATGAGTCATTTATGACTCAATTTTCTCTGCTCAGTTTAAGAATAATTCCTAATGAGTCAGATAGAATGTTTTCAGGGACTCCTGCTGTTGGAGAGTACTTCACCTTTACTGCTCTCATCTTCTCATCTCTCCCATACTGTGGGCTGCAGAGCAGAATCCTTTTACGCAAAACTCAGGATTGGTGAAATTGCTGCTTTAGTGAGCCATTTCTGATTGAAGTATAAATTTTAGCTTTGTCTACAGTACTGTCACTTAGTGAGGTGGAGGGTCAGTCTCATGGATTGTAGTGAATTAGACAGTGTATGTAAAGCCCAGGTACTGGAACTCCTGGAGGTACTTGTGGCGCACACAGTGCTTCTTCAGGGCATGCTGATACAGGGACAGGACCTGCTCTTTCTGGTGGCTGTGTCCACCAGTGCCAACAGATGATCATGCTCACAGCTGTCTAATCCAGTGCCCCAGCAGCATGGGTACAGGCTTGCCTTCAGCTGGAGGACATTCAGTGTCACAAGGAGGACAATTAGGGTCACAAGTTTGTTATTCCTTCTCTTGTGCAAAATGAATAGAGAGAGTTGGCCTGGGCTTTTGTACTAGATTTGTCTTAATTCTAGGCAGATCTTTGTATGTTGGCTTTGTGTTTGGAGTGCTTGTCATGGATGACTGTACTCTAGCCCAAGATACAGTGGGAAAGGGCAGGTGCTGGCAGGCTGCTGGCAGGCTCCTGACAGTCACTGGCAGGCTGTTGATCAGCAATAGGCCTCTGGAAAATGGTTAGGACTGCCACATTTGTAATAATAAAAATTGGGCAAACTGATCTGCTAGTATGCAGCAATGGTCTGCATTCATGCAGAGAGCTTCAATAATATTCTTAAAGTTGCTAGTAAAGTCTATAGGTGGTAAAGAGGAGGTAAAGGGATGGCAGAGAACTTTTGGTGGACTTATCTTCATAGGTATATATGTGCTTTCTTGACATACCACAGCTAAAAATGTATGTAAATGTACACTTCCCATAGAGAAAAATGCAAATAGTGCATCCATAAGATGCAAATAGCAGCTCATGTCTCTTACTGTTTTCCCCAACCATATGGCCAGTCCTATAGATGTGCCCCTTATGTAAGAGAGACCCTGTTCCACACCTTACTGCTGCATGACAGTTCACTGGAAAAGGAGTTTCAGAACCACTAATTGAAAGAAATTTAAAGTTTCTTCCATATTTGAATCTCAAAGCTTTTTGATTTCCAAATCATTCCATTAGTAATCAAAGTTTGTACACTCAAAACTGAATCTTTGGACTATATCTCCTTTTAGTTATCTTTCCATTTAATTAGAACTAAATAGCTGTTTCTCCTCAGCTCATTCTTTTGCCCCTAAAGCAATTCTTATATTATGTCCTCACTAATTACTAAAATCACATCTAAATAGCATCCATTCCTGGTGGCTCCTTGATTGTTTAAGGATTCACCACCAGAAATAGCATTTGCTTCACAATCTATATCTGAAATTAAATACCTCATAATAATGTCATTTTCTGCTTGACTTTATTCTCTTTTAGCAGATATTTTCTAATTGGAGATTAAAGATAATGTGGATATTGCCCCCAAGCTTAAATGAATATTTCACTTCAGTTTTTAGTAAGATTGATAACATAGAATATAGAGGCAAAAAAAGGATGTTAACAGAAATAACTGCATGAAAATGAGGATTCCTACATGTGGAAGGAAGACTAAAACATTTTAATGTGATAACCTGAAAGTGATCAAATTATTTCCTCTCCAGACATCTGATAGCCATGGAATCTGAAAGGTTTTTTATTTAATTTATTTGACACCAGAAGACTGGAGAATGATGTTTAAAATAGCTGAATTTGAAGAAAGAGAGTGAAATAGACAAACTGCAGACCCCTTTGTTATCAAAACAATAGTAAAAAAAAATTCTCTTAAACACATTTTTGAAGGACAGAATAATTAAATAATCACATTTAGGGACAAACAGTTATGGAAAAGAGAGAAAAAAATGGGCTAAGACAAAAGAAAAAACAGTGAGGGTGGAGTAAAATTACGGGGTAATACTCCCAAACATGAGCCTACAGCCTGGTCTTGGACTTTGGTCTTACTGATAGCTATAGCTATAGCTATAGTAGGAATGTACTGATTTCAGTTTACTCATGCCACAAAGTCAGGAGGTACAAAATAGTGAGCGTGATCATAATCATATTGCATAAAAGCAATTGCATGACCTCGTGAAACAAAATAATAGCAACAGGAAATTTAATACTGGGAAAGGTAATGTTATGCTTCTATGGATTAACATTTCTGTTAGAAACTAGAGGCCCATAAGTTGGAAGTGGTGGAGAAGATGAAGAGTGTTAGTTGACTACAAGGCACAAGAAGATGTGTAACCTAGAAAAAAGCAAACATGTTCCTAGGAGCATATTGGCTGAGGTCATTCCAGCAAAGAACTGACCAAGAATAGCTATCTTCTCTTATGAAGTGATCTGCAAATAGAAGCAACTGAGAAAAAGATCTCTGAACTATGTCGTTGCCATTTTATTTAAATTAGAAGAAATGGTAGGAGAAAATTAATTCCGTTAATTTCATCACACGCACTGCATATTGTTCTTTGTTCATCACTATTTTCAATAGCACAAGCTGCCAAGTAAAAATGCATATGTAAAATAAATATTTGGAGAGTGTCCAGCAACAGGCTATGCCAATGGATCCTCCTGGATTATTTTTGAACTCTAAACAAAATGTAATAGATGTTTAGACAGTGTTGGTTTAGTTTGAAAAGATTTATTACATGAAATTCTTCCATTTGTTTTGCTGGAAGAAATGATGCAATAAAGAAATGGTGCCAAAACTCTCATCATTTTTGCATTTCAGCAGGTTGATAAACAAATTATTTTGTTGTCAGTGAAACATGCATAGATTTACATGCCTCACATCATACAACAGAAAATCTCCAATAAATTGTCCCTTTCCTCAAAGAAATCCAGAGGTTTATCAGGCAAGATACTAGTGTTGGAGAGCTCCAACTGTTCAGGCAGGGACATCTGAGCTTTGCATGGATATTTTGGGTGAAGTCACACAAGTTACCACAAGTAATGTTGCAAGAGTAATATGAGTAACTAGCAGCATTGGAGAGCTGCAGTCCTCAAGGTGTTGAGGGCAGAAGGCTTCTGATATGTAAGAGTTATATCTAGTCTAGGAGATAATTCATAAAACTGAGTTGTTTTAGATTAGTTATAACTGATCTAATTTTTACTTTGAAGAATTAAGCAGGTGCATCTGCAGTTGTCTTCACTTGGTACTGCTGTGCTTACCTCTGCAGAAAGATAGTGCTAGGATCCTTCAGGGTATAAACCATTCACTATTTTTATAGCTGTATTAGGCCCAAAGAAATCCCTCCACATTTAATTAGAAGTGTCAAAACAAGTTTCTGTGTAATACTTTGACCTGGTGTGTCTTACAGCATTTTAAAATGGTTTGTGTGTCTGGAACTGTAGATTAAAAAAAAAAACAAACAACCCCAAACTGTCTTAATTCAGTTTAATTCAGTCCTTTGCACTTGCATTTCAAGTAATTTTTTCCAGTAATTTTTGTGACGTTAGCTGTTCTTCGTTTCCTTTGACAATTAGCAATAAACTGGATGTTGTCAGTAGGGATTTCCTTTTGCATGTAGCGGAACACTTCTCCAAGGGATTATTGTCGTCTCTGTCTTCCTTCCAAACCTGTAAGCATATACTCAGACACTATACAGAAGACAGATGGAACAGTAAGTTATAGGATAATAATTCCTAGTTTACTCATTAGTCCTTGCTTTAAAAGTTGTGTTTGAATTTATTGCTCCACCGTGCCAAAAAGAAAGGATGAAGTTGGTTTGTTTTTTTTTTTCCCACATAGCAAGCACATGGCAGGCAGCAGCAGCAGCATTAACTTGTCCACGTTGCTCTGGCAATGTACTTCACTCGTCTGCAGGAGCCATACCCTGTGTGAGAGAAAGCGCTTATCTCTGTAGCCATCAATTCTTAACATTTTAGATAGCCAAAGTGAACAGCAGCTCTACTGATGATTTGCACTCCTCAAGCTATGTTAAGAATTTTCTTCCTCAGGAAAGCTACTAAGATTTGTTTTATATAGACCAATGCAGGCCAAATTAAAATTGTTGCAGGGATATGAACTGACACAGTGTTCTGAAGTAGAACATAATTTTGGAAAACATTTTTTTTTCCAGAATTTAAAAAAAATTCTGCGATATGATTTTCTACCTAATTATATAAATTTTATTAAGAATTACCTACCTGCATTTTAGAAACCTACTAAACCCCTTTTTCTGTTTTATATTGAGTTTTGCAACAGAAAAAAATGAGCCACCTTTCTATTTTATTCTTTTTTTCACTCTGTATTGTCATTCTTTATTTTTTATCACAAAGACAGCTTGTTTCCACATCGCTTTCCCAATTGAGTGCTTTTTTTTTTTTGGTGTACTTAATTAGATGACTCCAGACAGCATGAACTGCACTAAGCTTAAGCAACATCAGCAGCTTGATGGCATTGTGTTGCCTAACAACTTCAGAACAGTTTCTCCAATTGTGCTGAGTTGCCATAGTAATATCTGCCCACTGGTGGTGGACTTGCTTGAGAAATTTAAATAAAAACAACTGTTAGACTAACATCATGACAGATACATTAGCCACAGCAGCATCAAGAAATTGGAAATTATTTCTGTCACAAACATAAATGAAGCTTAATTTCACTTAGGATCATCCCTAGTTATAAGGGAGGTCCAACATTCTGCTGCTTTATTCGATAAATACAACTATATAAATATGTGAGATGGGCACAGATGAGTCCACAGAATTACTTTTTATCCATCATACCACTGTCTCCTTTTGGTTAAAGTCAACTGCATTTGCACCTTAAATTTGCTGTTTATACTGTGGAATATTTCAATATTAGAGACTTAGCATGAGTATTAAATACTTGTCTCATGTGAACACTACTCAGAGAGGACTGGTTTTAATACTGTGTTTCAGCAACACACTTTCTTTTCCCTCTTTTTGGTATGGAACCATGCTTTATTATATTTCTTCAACTTGCTGCAAATATTCTTGAGATAATCTCATTCTCCTTTTTAAGCAGTTCAGTTATTTGGAGAAGATAAAGGAGAGAGAAAGAATGTTTGTGGATATGATGTAAAATTATCTTTTTCTATTTTAAAGTACCTCGGAGTTCTGAATACTTCTGAGTCTTCCCACTTCTTCAGAGTCTTTCAGATACTTTAATGTATATGCTAAAGTTGTAGGGTTGAGGTTTTTCTGCCCTGGAAAGCTAATGTAGCAACTTTAGCCCAGTAATAATTATTAGCCCATCTGTTTTGCTTCACTGTCCTATTCAGACAGAGAGAAATAAACCCAAATCACTGTCTCTGCAAAAGACACTGGAGCTTTTACTTTGGATGTGTGTTTCCGGGTTGTTCCGTTTTAACTTGATAGATTGAGAGAACCCTTTCCCTGCTGCTGTTTGGTCTGTCTGTTTAGGTTTCCTGGGATAAAATTCAATTTAGTCAAATACTTGGATGAAATGATGCTTTAATTTGGTCTCCCTGACAGGGATTTTTCCTCCCTAAGCAGCAACTGATTGCTTTTCGCAGTATGCTCTGCAGCTGTGGTATTAAGTGATAACTGACCTAGGTTTCTGTCTTGAACTACAGTGTCAAAATCTCCGTTTAGAAAGTATCACATTGTCCCGTCCCACTCTGCCTTAACTGTCCAAAATTAAATGTGATCAGAGTGGGACCCTGTTTAAACAGACACAGCATGGAATATTAACTGCTTGCTGATTATGTGTTTGCTTAGCAATTTGCAGGCTATCATTCTGATTAATAAAAAACATCACTGTATCTATGGAAACAAAGTGTGGAAAATAGCTTTTACGTCTGAAGAATGTTCAAGGAAAATAGTTAGGTGGTCTTAGAAATCATAGCAGATGTCTTCAGAGTAATACTCAGGGCATTGCTGGTGTAAGAAGGAATGTAGCAATGTGCGGCATGTAGAAACCTGACATTTTAACTGCATTCCAATCAAAAATTGTTTTAGCAAATTATATTAATGCAAATCGTTGCATTTTGTTGTTTTGGGGTTTTTTTGTTTGTTTGGGGTTGGGGGTTTTTTTTTTTTTTTTTTTTTTTTCTTTTTCCCCTGCTGCTTTTGTGAATTGCCATATCCTAATTAAGGAGATGTCCCAAGAGAGGATTTAAATCATATTTATTATGAATGAATTGCCCCTAGATTCATTCTAAAAGAAATTAAAATTGCTACATGAGGATAATAAACAGTATTTGCACCAAATTTGCCACAGCTTTGCTCTCATGAAGAGCCTCTGTGTGGAACTGCGTCTTCTGCCCGGCTTCTTGCTGTAGAGTTAAGGAAGCATACATGTATTCTTTTCTCTTTCTTTTCCCATTTTATTTTCATGGCTAAAAAGTGTTGGCCAACAAACGCCAGTTTTAGGAATGCTCCTGGCATTAGAAATTCTAGCCTTAAAGATTGTTTTTCCCTCATCTTATTGAATCCTATAGGTTATTGTTTGATCTGCTTAAAGCATCTGTTGTCATGTGCCATTGTCACAGGAAACACAGGAAACGTCTGCATTCTTTTTATGACAAAAATAGGTGACTGAGTTTACTCACCTTCTCGGATACTGTTGGTGGACGTGGAGGGTCATAATCTTCCTCAGTTATCACTTCCATTCATATTACAAATTTGTCTTGGAAAACATGAACTAGATTCCATTTGGATGAAGGTAAATAAGATTTGCTCCAGGAGCACACACAGTGCTTTCCAGCTACTAAGTGGCAGTTGATCCAAGGGACTAAGCAGAGCTTCTCTGGAGTAAATCCCCCTGACATACATGTAGAGGAGACATCATGCTCTCAGCTCTATAGACTTACTCCTATTGCTATCTACTGTGGAGATAATCAACTGAGCTGTGAGTAGACTGGAGTAAAAGCCCAGGTCTCCCAGGAGGATAGTTCTGAACAGGGCATTTTTCCTTGAAAAAAGAAAGGACCTGAGAGAGCAAGTGTGTTTTATATTTCACTATCTTCGCTGTTTTATTAAACATATTCTTTAACAAATTATTGTGAATTAAGAAAAATGTCAGAAGAGAATATTCAATTTTGTTAGTAATATAGTAGTATAACATGTTTTATAATTCAAGTCCTTTATTATAAGCTGTTTCTAATGTGGAGCTAGGCCAAAGGGCTTGCCTGTTGATTTGCTTAAAGGAAAGGCTTAAATTGGAAGAATAAACAAAAGCTCATCTAGTGTATCTTACCTTGGTCAGCATTAAGCAGGACACAGATCTGAAATCCTGTGTCAATAGTAATTTCTAAAGGTTTTGGGTAAAGGCAAAAGTATGGAGCTTTACAGAATGTACATTGCCTTGGGTGACATAGAATATTTAAAAGGAGAAAAGTTTATTTAGCCTGTGGTGGGAGGGAGCCCAAAGCACAGTGGATAATACTTTGTAGCAGGAGCAGAAAGGAACAGAGTTTATTCCAATTTTTTTTTCAGTGAAATACTGTTCCTCAGGGGCCAGTAAAGGCATTTGAGTATGATGCAAGTTGAAATGAGGTGCAAGAGCTGTGTGTCAGCAGAGCCCCCATGCTCCTCGTGAAACCAGCCTTTGCTGACAGCAGGAGAGTGGCTGCAGGAGCTCTTCTGTGACTGTGTCCCATTTAGGTTGATTGCAAAGTTTGGTTTTCATTTAAAACTCATACTTCTTGCCTGTACTCTGTGTTCTAGGGGAAAAGAAACTTCTAGAAGTAAAATACTACTGGTGAGAGTCAACCTTGGGAGCTTTTACTTGTGTCCATCTTGTAACCAGAATCTGAATGTTTATTTTGAGGTTTGGGGTCCTTAATTTGGCCTGGCTGAGGCCTGCTTGTAACAGCAGTGGATCAGTTAGTGGGGACAAAATGTAGATAGAAAGAAGGAAGAAAAAGAAAATGTGATGCAACACAGAAAACTAAAATAAATGAACAGGCAGACAACAATAAATATTTAAGGTATTTCTCAAGATATATTTAAGATGCATGATATATTTAACATATAATGCAATATAATTGAAACATTAATTGCCAAAATATGCATGCCTGAGCCTTTGAATGTTTTAATACTTTTTAAAAGCAAAGTGCTCCTCGGTGGATGGTGCAGCACAGTTTTTCTGTGAGAAGGATTGATTTTTTTGTTTCGTTTTGTTTCCATATGCTTCCAGATATGATAAGCCTTTACAGGAGTGTTTCCAGATCATCCTTGTAAGCTATACCGTGTGTGCAGTTTGGAAAGTCAAATGTCTGCAAATGTGTCTGGATGTTCCAGACAATGTTGGATTGGTTTTGCAGTGGGATTCTCTTGAAGGGACACAGATTGAATTCCAACGAGTTGGAAAAACTTGGTGAACAGTCCTGAGAGAGTCTTTAGATTTCTAGCACTGAGAATTAAAAAAAACCCCAACACAAAACCCCCAAAAAGCAACCAACAAGCAAACCTCACTGCCCAAATAAAACCCCCAACCCCCCCAAAAAAACAGAACAACAAAAAAACCCAACCCAAATGTAATACATACCAGATAGCTGCAAAAATGCCTTTTTTTTGTTTTGGCATCCTGATTTCTCCTCTCCCTCTTTAAGAAACATGTCAAGGAATGTATGAAAATGGTAAATATTATACCAGCAAACCTATGATGGGGGACACATGCTTCACTTTTGCTTACTAAAGGGGAGTCTGAGGTATGGGGAGACTAAGCAAGTTAGGCAAGGTCATACAGGCAACCTGTCACAAAAATAGACCCTCCCTCTCCAGATTCGCAGGCTGGTGCACTTACAGCAACGCTTTTTTCTGGTGTGCCCATTATTAAACCAATTTCATTGAGAAGATGGCATTATTGATAACATGTAAAAATTAAAGTCATGAAGTATTTGAAAAGACTCTTAAAAAGGCTCCTGCTAAATTAATGGTGTAATTCTGTGACAAAGTTTGGCCAGAGACCATAATATACTTAGGAAAAGTTACATCCTCAGTATATAAATGAAAACAACTGCAAATAAAATAGTACTTTATTTTAAATCTAGCAGATATGACCAATTTACTGCCGTATGATTTGCATAAATTACCCTATTCCTTTCAAAAAATGAATCACAGCAATTCAAAATTTCCAGTTCAGGTCTCTGTATCAGTGAGTTTTATAGGAAGGAAGTTTTATTAAAAAAATAGTCAGAACATATTCTTAGGATATTACATCTATTAAATTATTTCAAAAGCTCCTCAGTGTGTGTATGTGTGTATGTATATATATATATATATGAATTAGAATAGTTTATGAATAACATATAGTGTGATACTGGTAAAAGATACTGAATCTTCATCTGCAAAAGCCATACTTCAAGAAAGGCACACTTTTTTTTAAAAAAAAGCAGTTTGCTGTTGTTAGCTCTTATTCATAGTGTTGTTCTAAGCGGAAAGGACACTCCCCTTTATTTGAACCTTGAGTATATTTCCTTTTGTATTCACATAATCCAGAATAAACTATATTATGTGACATGTTTTGTTTAAATGTCAGTGATAAACCTGTTAAGTTAATAAATCTGAGCTGCGATTTGGAAAGGAGAACACTGCAGTTCCTTCAAAAAGCATCTTTTTATCAATGGAAGAAAGATACATGAATTCAAAAATATAAGATTAAAGACTTGTTAAACTTGGAATTTTATTTGAATGGTTAGTGTCTGTGGAGACACAAACCGTGCGGTTGCAAAATCACAGTTTACTTACAAAACCATTTGACTTTAATATTACAAAAAGTTATTAAAAATGAAGAGGAATACTCTTTCATGTTCTCTCAAGTATGAGTGGATACAGAAAGTATCCCATGTATTTCTTTTAAATTTTCCTTACAGGCTTAACATCCTCATAGGTATCCTCATGCCCATGTTTCTGTGTACCGGAACGAATTCTTTGTGAAGTGTAAGAGTGGCTTGAATGGGTGTGTGATAAAATAAACCGACTGAAATTAATAAATATTATCATTCTATACTATGCATCACAATAAAAAATGTACTCAAAAAGAGTGGACTTGAGCAGAACATGCCTTTGTGTGCAATATAACAAAAACTTGAAAATGAAATTTTTGCTGATTATAAGTAGGCTTTGTTGGGATGACCTGATTGAGTGTAAGCACTTTGTAACAGTGGCTTTGGGTTTGTATTTACAGAAGGCTGCATCTTGCACCAATTCAAATAAACAGGTGATCATACAGAAAATAATATATAATCAAACCTCAAAACACTAGTGCCCTGTTATGTGAATGTCCTCTAAAATGCAACGTTAGCCATTTCAGTCTTTATTTTTAATACAGGGAGTTTTCTGCAGGTAGCTGAGAAAAAGGATGTGGAATATACAAATGACTTTTTAATCTAGGACATATTTTATTATTTGTGCTATCTTGCTTAGTCGAGTTTTGCTGTGTGCAGCTGTTTATGATTTTATTGTCAGATTGCTTTTCTTGCATAGTATTAATATATTGCCAAAGTACTTTTGCTAGTAGAAAAAAAAAAACTAATGGTTTGTCTGGAAGAGAGGTTCATTTTAGCTTTGCCTTGCAGTTTTATTGTTATAGCAGGGACAGGATAAGTGCCAGTTCAAGTCACATTTCTGTGTACTATGTGCAAAGAAAATAGCACATGGTTGATTTCCCTTCCCTGTCTCTTCTTACAGAATTGTTTCATCACTTGGTAGATGCATCAGTTTGTTCACTTTTCAGTTGTCAAATGAGTATTAAATTTCCACCCTCATTAAACCTCAACAGTGTATTTACAATGTAGTTCTGACTAGTTAACACAACTTTAGGGTGCTCATACAGATGATTACACGTATAAATTTAGTTGCAATTGCTGTAAAGTCTTTTAGGATTTTGGTCTGCATATTCATTGAACTTCCATGCTGCATTTAAAGGAAAAAGAAACTTCTTTTAGTTCTAATCACTGGAACTTATTTCTTTTAAAAGCTACTTATTTTAAGGCAAAATGAACAGTGCTCCAACACATTGATTATTAAATAGTCTGCTCTGTAATAAAGTGTGAGCAAATGTTATCTCCATCTGTGATCTTCACTGGAGACTAAATAAGGGAGAACTTGCATCTAAGAACATTTTGAATATGATGCATTTGCTGTTGAAAAGGCCAAGTTTATGGAACTTTTGTATTGCAATATTTGTACTTGGAAGACATGGAGACTGTATTCATTCATGTAAATGAGACTGCAGATAAGGAAGACGGAAAGACTGACAATTCTGCAGTTAAAATAAACGTGGACATCAATGTCCCATTGCTATGCTAGAACGCATTTAATTTAATATCTTTGACTGCTAAAGGTCTTATTTAGGATAAAGGTACATTGAATATATTCTGTGCTTTACTGTAATTTAGTTTTGAGGATTCTTCTCATGTCTCTGTTCCTTCCCAGTTTTAAACTCTATGTGACAACAACAGGATGATCTAAAAAAAAAGCAGAAGTATAGGGCCCAATTTTAATGCTTTTGAGAAGTATAAAGCATCTTCAGTGATAACTAAAATCAGTGGGATTTAATCAGTAATTCCCACGATCAAAGCTAAGGACCCAGATTGCTATGGCTTGAATTAAGATAATATTTTGAAATGTTTTCTAAGAAAGTAGGAATTCAAAAAAGCAGAATGGAGATCCTACATATTCTGTTTAACAAAATAAAAAAATGTTTCTTTTTTTGTTCTATACTAACTGAAGAGACTCCTGAGTAAGCTTCAGGTTCACTCCCATGTACAATGTCTGTCACAGAGAACCCAGCCTCAAGCAAGTGCACTATATAATTATGCACCCATGCTAGTATTTCTGTGAAATCCTTGCAACTGTCCTTGAGGGCTTGATGATCAAGGAGAAACAAGTTCATAAAGTGGCACATGAAGGGGCTGACTGGTCCCATTGAAAATGTAGCTCCTTCAGATTTAAAGGACAAATCCAAAACCAAATCAACTAACTCTAAAGAATTTCTACTTTCTAATTTAACAACATATTAATTAGATGATTAGTAATAATACCAGTAATATTGTTACAATGATATTACAATGAACAATCACTAAAATGCTACTGGGATGATTAGTTCTTTGTCTTATTTCCTTTTTTTTATTTCTGTAGAGGCCAGCAGCTGCACCCCCTGACAAGTGGCTCTGATTGCATTGTAGGTTGAGGCAGAGCTTAAAGATACTTCATAGCTTCAGAAAAACTAGAAGTAGTACTGGATGCCTTCAGCACATAGCATCAGGGTGACGTGTGCAAGCCCACTTACCTGTCACTGTGCACCATCCATGCAGTGGTAGCTAATGGCTATCGATACCAGCACCAGCCTGCTCATAGCTCACTTAATAACTATCCTGAAACATCCGCTGTTAAGGCAAAGCTGCCTTGCTGGGTTAGCAGATCTGTAATTTAAACTATAAGCAGACACTTGTCTGCGTAAGCATCTTCAAATGGTTATTAATGTATTTCAAATTGTGCTCTGTCTTAAATATTTTGAAGTAGGACTATAGTTCTTTTTTATTATTTTTTTATCATTTGCTTTTCTAAAATTCAGTGTGTAATTTATGCAAATTCCAAGATGTTTTGTTTATCAGTTAATTAAAAATCAAAAATATTGTTTTTGAAATTTATTCTCCTATTTACACTTTTTGTTCGGCAAATGGATTCTTGGCTTGGGACCAAATAACTGTGTTTTATGTATAATTAAGTCCTAAATGTACATATATGAGAAGGACAAAAATTAAAGGAATAGGAGGATAAAATGCAAAGATTTAATTTCTTTAAAGTCGCAGTCCTGTAAGTACATTATTATTCTTGATGATGTTCTTAGCTTTTAAAAAAATGCCAAGTCCAATTAGAAACTCTTTATTTGGACACCATAAATGCTTCATCGGGGAATTCTTTTTAGACTTAAACTCCATGTTATTTCTGGGATTTTGAAGACAGTTATGAACTGGCTGACAGTGAACAGATTATGGGCAAAAAAATTATCTTTGCGTTAGTGGGATCAGAGTGATGAGTGTTTTGGTTTTGTCTCCTGTTGTTTGTTTTCTTTGCCATTGTCAAGTTTATTTTTCCTTTGTTTCTTTTCAATTTGAGCTTTCCAGCATGTCTGTAAATATTTTGCGGCATCCTTTGGGATGCCGTGGGCTTACACTGACTTTTGATTAGGTCTATTTTTACTTACACTGAATTTGCAGCAAGAATGTAGAACATAAACCTCACAGAGTTTTCTTCCCTATTGTTTTTGCTGCATTACAAAAGATCTTTCTAAGCTGCTGTCTTCATCCAAATGGCTGAAAACTTGTACACAAAATGAAACCAAGAGCTGCTTTGGAAAATACGGAGACATTATGAGAAACTTGAGAAACTCTATATTTTTTAATTTTCTAGCAAAAGTACTCTGTTTAATCCACCAGCTACTTGCTATTAAAAGGATGTGGAGAATAGGAAGAATCAGAAATTCTGGACTAAAATGGTTCCACAGAACAAAATATTTGTTAGTTGTAAAGGCCACATTTGTTTGAAACTTACCAGTGCCAAGTGTAATTTTGTTTGTGCAGCCCTTGGTGCCTTGGCCTGGTGTTAGTTTAGTGTATAGGGCTATACAGTGAAAGCTGGTCATCATTTCTTCTCTTCTGCATTATTTTGTGCCAGAGTTAACAGCCCTTTTATCACATACTATAATCTCTTACGTTTGCCTGAGCTTTATGTAAACTATGGGATACCAAGTATTTCACATTCATAAAGATTCAGATTAGAATAATAAACTTGCACCTACAATGAGTGATATGAAAAAGCGTTAGAAAAGGGTTTAAAAGGATGTACTTATACTAACTCCGTGTCCTGAACTGTGTTTTACAGATGCACAAACAAGCAGTAAATTACAGATGGGGTGAAGTTATCTGTAATAGCCTTGGTTAACTTTTCCATTTATGGCCTACCATTGTGTCCCCTTGGCGCTGCCCCTGCCTTTCCTTATGTAACAAAACGCTGCTCCGCACGCCTCCAGCTGCCAAGAAATCCGTATTTGGCAAACTTTTAAAAGGTGGGTGCTATCGTCTTTTAAAATCCTTACAACTCTAAATCCACAACGTATAAAGGAAGTCAGTTGTTTCATGTCTGACATGGCTGAGCTTTGTGGTCTGAAAAAATAATGTGGAAGAAGACTTTCTGGGGTTTATTTGCCTTCAGCAAAGACTATAATCCAGTTTAAATAATTCTAATGAAGCAGGTCAGGCTTGCTTTTGAAACTCAATCTCAGTTATCATCAGGAGCTTCCTAACTTTCACGATTTCCTGAGGAAATCTAAAACCATGTATGTTTTATCTTCTTTTTTTTCTCCTCCTCCTTCTTTTAAAAGAAAAACACTTCCTCCGCGCCCCCCCCC
>NW_009242969.1:0-106240 GCF_000690835.1 Fulmarus glacialis | reverse complement strand
CCCCCCCAAAAAAAAAAACAAAGGCAAAACCCACAAAAAAACAGGCAAAAAAACCCCCTAAATTATTACTGCTGTTGGCAGAGGTCACAGCTGAATAAAATTTCTCCCCTTTTCTTTATTAGGAAGTGACAGATGGAGACTGAAGAAAGGTAATGGGGAATAAAAAAATTATCAAAATAGAAGCTCCAGCTTGTTTACGAAGCGGTTGCAATGTGGGAAGAATTGTTTTTATCTGCTAGTAATTGTGTGGGGCAGTGTTGAGAGATGAGATTTATTCTATTAAAACAAGTAAGAATTGTGTTTGCCTTCTCAGTACTCATTTTAACTAAGTTCAACAACTTGGTTAACACAAGTTTTTGGGCATATTCATAGTCTACAAAGGGAATGTATCTATTGTATCTTTCAGATTTTTTCTAAAATACCATTTTGTAGTGTATAGTCAACTGTGGTATTCTTACAAACAGAAATTTAATTTAAAGATGTTTATTGATTAGGAATGTAAAACTAAGGAAACGTACGTAAGTAGATTTTTTTCACTGATGAGCACTTTCTTTTTTCAGTGATTGCCTGAGGGCCATGGACCTGTTGAATAACCTGACCTGATGTTCTGAGTGAGTTAGCAAAGTTCTGGTTTCTTTTTTTTTTTGCATGTTCTCTAGCCTTCTAGTCTAAGGGGTAGGAAAGCATTTCCAAAAAAGCTTCTGGATATGGATTTTATCTTTATCTAAGTTTTACTTTGGGGTACACTTATTTGTTTAACAGTTGCTCCTATGAGGGAAGGAGTTGAGGAACTGAGAAGGGAATGGAGAAGGGTTTTAATATTATGTGCTTGGCACCTTTATGGGCTTGTTTTCAAATGCTGTAATTTGAAAAAAAAAAAGTAGAATAGAGTATGTGTATGTTTCATTGCAACTGAAAGTGTTTACCCTCTCAGATACTTACAAATAGAAATCCTAGGAACTATACAAATGCACACTAATGAGGATTAATGAGTTGTTATGTAAGTTACTATTTAATTGATTTGGTTAAATATCAGTCTGTATGAACAAATGCAATTTTTTTCATGCAAGTAATGTTTTTTGCATATGCAAATATATGTGCTTGGAGCTCTGTCAATCCCCAGCAAATTCCAATGTGGTCTTTTGTGAGATTATAGAAGGCTCTGCCAAGTGTACTTTCAGATAATTTTTCTAAGCAAAGTTGGAATCTAAAAATTACCCAAGAAAGCTTCAACTCATACAATTTCCTGCCTATTTTGCAAATTCAATAACAGAGATGAGCTAAGTACACTTTGATATCTACCATAAAAAGTCAAATAAATAAAATTACTTTTAATGTTCCTTTTACCATTGTCACAAATTTAAAATCTTGCTAAATGTCATGGAGGTAGGCCCATGGCAGAGATTTTCCCCAGCTTGGATTTTCCTTTTCTCTATTCTGTGCTTTGCTCACCATGCCATACATCTCTCTTCTTCGCAGTAAGTACGTTTTCACCATATCAATATATCAAAGTCATCAAATTGTGACACAAAGCATGTGTCTATTTAAAAGAAAAAAAGCATTCAGAAGAACTCTGAAGTCCGTGCTGATACTTACTTGGAAGGGCAAAAACCATGCTAATAGCAAGCAACATCCAATAGAATGTTGTCCCAAGCCAATTTTACATATATCTCATCTATCCTTACTTTTAAGAATTGTTTACAGAAATCATATTTGGTTGAGTTACTTCTTACTGTCTTCAGTAGATAATATCAGTTGGATGGGTCTGAATCTGCAGAAGGCATTACTTTTACTAAAGCTTCACTGAAATTAAATTTGAAATTTGAATTGATGCCCAGGAATGATGTCAGCTATAGCGGATTAAATTTGCTAAGGTCTCCTAATTTTAAATGTGTTTTTAAAACAAAGCAGATAATTCTTCCAGACTTTGGCATTTTAATGTTTTTAGGCTTTGTTTGGGCTGAATGAACCATTATACTTTGGGTTATTGAATATTAAATTTTAAATCTATTTTGTAGTACCTTTGCATACAAAAACATGGATTTAATAGATGCGTATGTTTCAACAGTAATTTGTAAGTAGTAAAAAAGTCAATATTTTATCGTGTCTTTTGCCTACTGTCATAGTTGTTCTTTTATGTTTTGGAGGAATGAGTAAAGGGAAAGGCAGAGAAATAATTATTGATGTGCAGTATTGTCTGTTACTTAGCTTCGAAAATCAAATACACAAAATAGTTCTTCAAATACTTGATAGCAAAACCAGAATATATTATGTAGAAAAATAGTGAAATAATTCAATTTTCTGTCTCCAATCGCATTGTGTATTGGATATACCTGGCCACGATTTTGTATTATTGTAACAAGATAATTTTGTTTTTGTTCCATCTGGTGATATGCTTATGATCTGACTAAAGCCTGAAAATTGCTAGCCTTTTTATTTGTATCCTATGTTACATTAATAGCAGTTGTCATGATTAGTTATACTTAATCTGCTAAAAATCTTAATAACATAATTAAATCAATTGCATCCTGCAGCAATGAATTCTGCAGGTAAATTATACCATCTATATCCTGCTACTGGAGACAGTGTGAAGTGTGCAGATTTCAAGTACTTCTTTAAAAGAACTTTCAAGTAATTGGAAATGAAAAATCCCAACTTACTGCAGTGCAAAGCACAGCTTTGCTAATACAACTTTATCCATGGTGGCAGTACTTTGCTGTATGTTAGAATCATAGAGCCCCAGTTTTAGTTGGAAGGGACCTCTGGAGGTCGTGTAGTCAAACATGATCAAGGTACTCAGGGACTTGTCCAGCTGAGCCTTGAACACCCCCTAGGATGGCAATTCCACAGCCCCTCTGGGCAACCTCTTCCAGTACTTAACCACTCTCATGGTGAAAATTCTTTTTGAAATACTGGTATTTCTCGTGGTAATTTTCCCCCCAAATACCAAAATTTCTCATGTTTCTACTTGTCTGTTGCCTCTTGTCCTATAAATGTGCACTTCTGAGAGGAGTCTAGCTCCATCTCCTCTGTATCCTTTGACTAGGTAGCTGTAAAGAGCAATGGGGTCTCCCCTGAGCCTTCTCTTCTCCAGGCTTCCCAGTTCCCTTGATCTTTCATAGATTATAGAGAGCAGCCTCATGAGGACCTTGTCTGGCTCCTTCAGCACCTATAGATGCCTCCTATCTGGTCTCATGGACTTGCTTGTGTCCAAGTTGGTTAAGTGATCCCTTCCCTTTCTCCCTCTACAGCAACTACTGCTTCCCTCCTACGGTGTCTGCTAGGAGGCTTAGGGGCTTGGGAAGCCTCAGGAAGAGCCTTTCCAGGCAAAAATAAAATGCTCTTTTCTATTCTTTTTTAATGCCTCCCAAAGAAGATAATTGGGAATCTTTACCGTCCCTTCTTTTCCCCTTTTCCAAGGGATCTTCACCTATGCGTGCACCTCTCTTTCACCAATGCTAGTAACTGTCTCAATACCATGAGAATTTCTTGGCTGAGACCAATCAGAGAAGGCAGGGGGAATAGGTTTGCCATTCCTGCAGAAAAATGGAGGCTAGGTTGCACCTATGTAGCTTTAGTCTTTATTATTTCTGTGGGATATTAACATGTGAGGATTCACTGATGCATAATGCTGAAATAAGGAGGTACTAAGGTAACCGTTATCTTACTGTTGTATTCTCTTTCTGGACTTTGGCACATACAAAGGTCTTTATGTGATCTGACCTATTATTTTTTCAAAAATGTAGACATAATGTTACTTTCTGGTGTGAAAAATATCAAGCAGTAGGTTGCTAATGCTAGAAAATGTTTGTTAGGTTTCCTAATGTAATTAATCTCTTGGACCTTAGAAGTGGGAAGTGAATACTGTTTCACTGTCTTAGAAGAGCGGAAACAATGTTGGTTTGACTTCTGAAGACAAGTGTAAGATGAAATCTTTTTATCATGTTCTGTTGTTATACTTGTGCTCCTACTTTTTGTCTTGTATACTCGTTATAGCACTTGCATAAGTTATATTTCTGCTTGTTTGTCTGTTTTCTTTCTGTTTTCCTCATAGTTTAATATAATTTCCCACACTAACACAAGTTATTTATGAAATTCAGAAAGCCAGGTACAAAGTTCTTGTAAAACTTCTACCTGCTTTTTTGTATAAAATAGCTGCTTTTTTATACAAGGTGAGTATATCTTAAAACTGTATTAGAAATTGTGTTATCCACTACCCCTTAATTTCTCTAGTCTTCTTTATTAAGTCTTTCAAAAGACAGGGGAAGTTGTATTAAAAAAAAATGTTCATGTGATACATAAGAAGTGTGTAAACCTTTGATAGTTTTAGCAACACTCTTGAACAATCAGCTTCTCTAGCCCCAAAAGCTCTTTCTTCTTCAGAACTTATTAAGTCACATAATTCAGTCAAGTTTTAACTGATTTGCAAAGATGCCATAGCACGGTTAAGTTCACAGTGAGGAAATTTTACTTTGACCACACCATTTGCACAACACTTGAGCAAGATTTTAGCACTGCTTAGTTACCTGAAGTGAGAATTCTCTGTGGTTGGACATCTGCACAGGGGATGGTTCTTTTTCTGATTTTTGTTTTATTCTCTGCTGCAGCTCAAATTTTGACCCCAGGAGTGGTGTGTTTTTTCTGAGAGTGAGGTGGCAGTGTATACCTTCTAACCTCTGACTGTAAGCTCTTCTATAATAAGTGGGAAGCAGGGTTTGTGGAGAACTGCTTTTCTTGTCTGTTGAATGGGAGAAGGAATAACACTTTACCCAGCTGGGACAGTATTGTTGCTTAGGGTACTGTGTCACCAAACAGAGCCACCTTGGATACCTATCTTTTGAAACGTCACGAGGACTGGTAAGCTGCTTGCAGTTGTCCCAGTGACACTCACTGGGAGTGAGACAACAGTCTCACTCCTCAACTGTGTAATTTTAAAATACCAATACTGTTGACAGAAAAGGAAAAGTTTGTAATTTGAGAGGTTTAGGCTTCCTCCTGTAAAAAAAATCCCAAGTCAGTATTTTTTCATAAACTGCATTGTTTAGCTTCAGTTACATTCACTATTATACTTCTATTTTAAGAGAACACGATTCAAACTTTTTAAAATATATCTAGTGGGTTTTGCAAAGTAAGTTTATGTTTCTCTGTGAAGTGCAGTCTTTCATTGAAAAGTTGTATAACTATAGAAAAGCATAATTTCTAAACTATGAATAATGCATCAATGAGTCAGACAGTTTAAACTCTGTAATAACTGATCAGAATTCAGGAATAGAGCTGAATTCTAATACTGCAATAATAAGCTGGTATCCGTTTGAGATAGGTTACAGAGATGGATCAAGGTTTTCCTAATTCGAGGACCAGATATAATATGTAATTCATGTTCTGTGAAGGTTTGTTGGAGTGCAAAATGAAACAAAAACCACATGATGGAATGCTGAAAAGGCTGAATTAGAAGAGCATGCTAGAAGTAATTGATAGCTTTTTTTTTTCCCCTTGCTAAAAATGAGCAAAGAAAACAATATTATGATTTCTGACAAATACTAGACAATTTGAATGTTAGACAATTTGTGGATAAATGAAGAATCATTAACATAGGGAAGGAAAAAACCCAATCCTGAACTATGCATATACAGTGATGGCCTCTGTAATATTTTCATTACTCGAAAAAGTGATTTCGATATCATTTTGATAATTATCTCAAAATGCCAGGTCAGGGTTCAGCAACTATGAAAAGTTAAATGAAAAGTTTGTAATTCTTAGGAAGAGAACTGAGAATAAAACATGAAATATTATGCCATTCTGTAAGTCCATGTCATTTACATGTGAATAATATGAAACTGTGAATGGTATGGAGAATGTGAACACAAAATAATTATCTAATGTTTCTCTAATGCAAGAATTTAGGGACATCATATACAATTAGCATGTGTTACACTAAAAACATACAAATGACAATATATTTTCTGCAATGGGTTATTGAAATGTAGAATGAATTGCCCCAGAATGTTGTGGAGAATAATAAATAAGTGATTTCAAGAAAGCTTTAGGCAAATTCATGTGAAATAAAACTAGCAGGGGCCATGGGACATGCTATCAAATGTAATCTCTGGCTCAAAGGTCCCTAGTTTGGGAAGATGCTGGAGAAGGCTCATTTTATGCTTACCTAATTTCATATTTGTTCTCTAGATATGTAATGTTGGCTGGTTTTGTAGACAGGATATTGGTGTGCAATAATCAAATCAAAGGTCTTTATAGCCCTCATATTCCAGAAACTGGGCTGTTTTAGTGAACAAAAGGAAAGATATTATTCTGGCTATATCCAGCATTTTAGTGATCTCAGTAATATTCCGGCAGGTGCTTCAGTTTAAACTTGAGCTATGACCGTTTAGTGTAAATGTTTGCAAGAATTTTAGAGTTACAGCTCAAATCAAGCTGATATTAAAAGTTTAAGATTAATGACCAGAGCACATTCTTTCTGTTTTATCTGTCAAAATTTAATACCTTTACTTAAAAATAGGATCACAGGAGATATTTCCTGTTGTGTAAAATTTCTGCTCCGTGACATAGAGGCCAGATCCTTCATAGTGCAACAGCCCTAAGGGACTTACTACCCTAAGACCCATTTGTAAAGGATCACCCAATGCAAAGGATTGTCATTGTGTGGCCTCTCTTTTGCAGTTTTTGTCAATCGCTTTTTGTGTCAATGCTGATACACACAACAGCCTCACAAAGAAAAGTTCCGTAGGCCAGAAGACCTCAGTGAGAGCTGGATCAGGCCTTATGGAAACAGTGGAACTGTCTGAGTTATATTACCACTTTCTCAAGCAAAAGCCTAAAGCAGAACACCTTAGTTTACAGATTCATTAAAATCAGCATGGACTCACCAAAGTTTTGCTCTATACGAAAGGTAAATGAACTGCTTTTTGCATGTATAAATACAAGGTAATGTCAATAAGTTCACTGAGATAATTTAAATGTTATAAATTACTTGGACCACTTTTATAAACAATCAAAGCATATTAAATGACATTTGAGTACCAGAAAAGTTTTAAACTAGGTGGGATTGTTTGTTTGTTTTTTTTTTTTTTGTTAAATGGCAGCTTTCCTTCAAATTTTTGAGGAAGGTGTACAGTCATGAGGAAATCCCGTTAATCCTCAAATGGGCTGCATTAAGTGAAAAATTTTGTAACCTGAAATAAAAACTCATATTATTTAAGGTCTTGTACCAGACTAAAAACATTACATGCGAACTGCAAATTTTTTTTCATGTCTGTTGGAATCTATAATGAATGTTGGTGTTGTTAAAAAATGACTTACTAAACATCATATTTTCCTCCAGTAATTTTCCATCACAATATAGTAAATATTTTTCATATCCTAATGTACAGTTTTCTTTAAAACAAAACAACAAAAAAAGCCACATAGCCATGTGATGTTTGATAAAACTAGCTGTTGTATTAGAATAGAAACACTGCATCTCTTTTTCTATCTATATTGGTGATTATGTGTTTGACTTGAAATATCCCCATTTTGGAATTTTCAGAGGATATACTGTCATTCTCTTGTCAGAGGAAAAACAAACTGTCAGGTTTGAATTCCATTTCTAGCTTTTCCTTTTCTGCAGTGATAGTCAGATATCTGTCCTAATGGTCATCATTTAGGCATCAAATGCTGCCCTGGAAAGTGGTTAACAGTGTAAAGATGCTTTAAAAAGTTCTGAATTAACAATCAATCACTAGGCCTCTATCCTGTTTTACCATTTTTTTTCTTATATGTTCACCCAGGCCATTTTGTAGCCTGAAATAAGAAAGGGCTTGTTGTCTTAAATAAGAAAATCTTATTGTCTATCTTTTACTCATCTTTTAATAAAAGTCATATAAATAATCTGATTGATGAACCCATCAATGTTGGAAGCTATCAAACATATGATACTTTTGCTAACCACTAGTTATTAAAAAAAATAAAATTGCGTGAACTCAATCTTTCTGATGACAAATTAAGTTACTTCACAGAAAACAGCTGTGGCAGCACAGAAAATAGAACTGTTTGAGAGCTCAGCTGGGACACTCAGGCTGATTTCACAATGAAGTTGTTACTCTTGTAAAAGAGTCACAAATGTACCTTTTTGTTGGAGATTTAAGAACTCTGATTTTTTAAGTTTATCAACAAGATTATGTGGTGATTAGAATATGATCCATAGGTACGGGCAAGAGGAAGCAATGTACGGCAGAGAGGGTTTATAAGGCAAGAGATAAAAATGGAGAAAGATCCTATTAATGGCAGTTGGAGCTAAAACAGTTGGAAATGAGGGGCAAGTTTTTTAGTAAAAAGAATAATTAAACACTGGAACAATTTAGAAACAAGTTTGGTTCTTTCTTACTATCATCTATTACTCTAATCTGTAAAATAAAAAAAACAGTGTTTTGTAAAGATATACTTCAGTGATACCATTGCTCTTGAAAGTGATGTGGAATTGGTCAAACTAGTGTGCTAACCTATGTCAGCAATGCACCTGACTGGATGAAACAATGCACTTTTGAGATCATAGAACATGCGTATATACTCATTGCTTTGTGTAGATACTTTCTGGAGAGTCAGAAATATTTTCATTTTGAATGAAGTACAAACTGCTATTTGTTGCTAAAGTGTTTCTAGAATGTTGGATTGATAGCATGGATATTTTTAAGAACACTTTCTCTCTTTATAAGAAAATGGCTGTACTTTATTAATGGAAATGGAAATGAAAATTAGATTTTACCAGTCATAAGAATTCTCCTGTAAGTAGCTGAGTGTTCCTGTGCTTATAATGTGCCATCCCATTGCTTCTCTGTGGAACCTGCTGCTATCTTCTTTTTCATGGGATATATTTGAATATCTCAACCCAAGCTAATTAAAACCTATTTTCAAAATCAAGATTAAAAAAATGGAAATAGGAAAGATGCAAGGGACTGTCTATATTTCTGATAGATTTTTGTCTGTCCTGCTCTTAAGCTTCAGTGAAAAAGATTCCATTATCACCCTGGGTATCCAGTTCTAGTGTTTAACTATTGTAATTAGAGAATGTTTCTTCATTTCTAGCCTAAACTTTGTTTGTTACAAATTAAACTGATTACTTCTTCTGCTACCCTAACTATATATTGACAACCACTGATTTTTTTTTTTAGTATTGGCATCCAATATATGTATTAAAGCATCGTATCTAACCAAACTCTTTTATTTTATAGATTAGTAAATACAATTATTGTGTCCTTTCTTTATGCTAACTTTATTTATATTTATCTATACTTGCTATTTTTTATTGTTGTTCACCCCTGGACTCACTCTTATTTGCCCTAACTATTAAAACTTGGTTCCTAAAACTGCATAGAAGAGTTTACCTGAGATCTCCTAAACACTTTCTGTATTTTGCATTTACTTAATTTATATTCTGAAATTTGCCTTTTTTCTTTTCAGCATGGTTACCTTGTTGACTAAATGCTAAAAATGGTCAGAAATTACGTTGATGGAGATTAATACGGGTAGGAAGCATTATAATGATAAATAGACAAAGAGAAGAAAAATAAGATAGCCCAAAAAAGGATTCTGATGAGCTGTGTAGGGCTTACTTTTCCTTTACACTCCTTTTATGTAAGTCTTCATCGCTAGTGCAACTTCACCGGCCATATCAAAATTTAGTTTAGTGTTAGTAACTGTACCGAGTGAATAAGATAAGAGATGCAGTAATGGTATTTTTCAGTTTCCACTCTACCCAGCAGTCCTATCAGTGCTCTTAAAATAATGGTCAGGTGCAAAAAAACCATTTTAATGAAAACAGTCTGTGGTGGAGGAGTTATAGATATTCTTAAGGTAGGAAAAGCTCTTTTGGTCGTATACCTGATGAAAAATGTAAACTTATTGCTAATGTACTGCTCCATCAGTAATGCATTTGGCATTAAGAATAGTTCAGTTGCGCCTCTGGCCTCAAGTTTCAACCTGAGGCAAGTAGTTTTGCTGACCTCCACTAATGATCAGTTAAACATATGTTTAACATTCAATTGCTCAAGGGTCAATAAAGGACAAATTAATATGGTAGATAATTAAATCACACTTTTAGAACCTGTCGTTCTAAGCAGTGTAACATTTAAGAAAGAAACAAACGTTTTATTTGAAAACTCATCATTTTATTTGCTTTTTGACTTGAATTCACGTATTTCTCTCTTCTAATTTTTGTTTGGAAAATGTATGCGTAGCCATTTATACCAAATCACGGGTTGATATGAAAAACTTGACAGAGAGATATTTTGCCAGCATAACTTTTAAACTTACTTAAACTTTACCTTTACACTTTGTTTGAACTTGCATGTTCCAATGATATTAAACACATTTAAGTGATACTAAACATCTGACTGTCAGCAGAGTTTTGTTCTTGTTAATCTTTTTGCATGCTAGACTGCTGAACTAATTTTAAATGTGCTGCCAGTTTTTACCATCAGTTTAATACTCCACTCATCCTTAAGATGTTTAAAAGCCAAAAGCTGGAATCCATCTTGCTGGAATTAAGGTTAAAATGCAGAATATGTTAAGAAAAGGCCCTTCTGATTTCAGCTGCACTTGGATTTCAAGTTATGTAGCAATTGCCTGAAGTGTAGAGGTTCTGAATAGACTAATTCTGAATCAGATAATATTGTGCATACTGCAACACAGTCACATCATGTACTTTAATAATATTCAATACAATTCTCTTCCATACTAACTTTTGGAGAATATTAATTTTGTGCAGATTGAATTTTTTGAAATTAGAAGATGTGAAAATTAAGCTTGCATTTGCTGATTTTTCTCAGGTTCCTTACATGTCTTCTGTAGGTTTTGCACTATATAGCAAATTATCCAGGCCGAGTTGGAGGATATGTGGAACATATTCTTGGGTCTTTGTTAGGGGCTGTCTATATATTTACTTTTCTACCATGCATATGCAGTACCAATGACTCCATTATCTTGCTTACTGAAGCAGAAGGCATTTTGCAAAGGTTTTATGGCAGACTGCTGCTTTATAAATTAAGGAGGAAAACTACTACATCTACAGATACAGGGTTTTTTTTAATTTTAAAATGAATCAAAAATATTTTTCTGTGTCATGAGAAGTACTTTTATATTGAATAAAGATGTAAGAACTACCATATTTCTATCACTTAGTATTCTGTTCCCAGTGATGGGCAGGAGAAAATTCTTAGGAAAGGAATATAAAAAGGATAGGTACATAGAGTGATCCTTCTCTAATATACTTTTTTACCTTGTAACATCCCACAGTGTGTTCACATCCTGAGCTGGAGGTTTCATGTGAACCATTTGGTTTAACAGCCATTGTTGGACTTGTGGTTAAGAACTTATCTAGTCCTTTTGGAAATAATTTATATTTTTGGTCTTCACCATTGCGCCATGATGTTGAGTTCCACACTTAGTAATGCAATAGGTGCAGAATTACTTTCGTGGAGAATATTAGTTCTGTTCTGTACTCATTAACACTTATATAAATTAAAGGCGTTATTAGGGATGTTGTGAAGTGAAAATACGAATTTTCCTGTTAACTATTTATTTGTTGATTCTTATCCTCTGCTTTCCCTGTTGTTTTATCTGCCAGTCAACCACTACTTAATGCCCTTTTTCTCATGTTTTCTCTAAGGATGAAAGAGATTTGGTGTGGGATTGGGGCTTTCTTCTCTCACTGGTAGGAAAGGTCCCAAGTGAAACCTGACAACCCAGGTTAGAATGCTTTTACTTACAGATGGTTGTCTTTCCCCAGAATATGTAAAATAGGAAAGAAGGTAGTATTAACTGATGATTTTTTGAGGGCAAAGGCATTTTCTGATAATCCAAACCTCAAATCCTCTAGCTACAGTTTAGATAATCATGGTTTATCTTTCTCTACACACCTTCTGAATTTTTCTGATTTTTCAAATGCAAATTTTAGATGACTCTATGGGACTGATACAGGCACCCAGTGTGTGAGAAGGTAGGCTTGAAAAACTCCTCATCTTTGTTTTGTGCTTTCTTCTGATTGTTGGAGCATAATCTATAAGTTTAAATAGCAACACAATAGTTGTGACTGTCTCCACCTTCAATAAAATATAGAGAATCAGATTTCTTTTACTTTTTTTCCCCCCCTTAAGTAGGAGCCAAGGTAATATCTGCAAGAAAGTAACTGTGCATTTAGGGCGTTTACAAATGAAAATAATCAGGTTATGTGTTCAGTTATTTTTATTGCTTTCCTCTCTTGATCAAGCGGCTGTTTCATAGATGCAATGTGCTGCCATTACTAAGTAGATTTTTCCTTCAATATTTTTATAACCTGGATTGAGGAGGTCATGATCATCTTATTTTTCTTTAAAGCAAAAGCATACTTGAATGAAGACCTTGATTCTTTTGCAAGCACTGTTTGATGTAATCTGCTTTCAAGGTATCACATGCAATACTCTATATCGTCCAGAACTGCACCAAACTTACAGGAGATGTTTGGGGTTATGATCCAGAAGGTCTTGTGTCTCAAAGGGAGTGCCTTTGCCCTTCTGTTCTGAAAACTCAGATTTGTGGTTCAGGTTTGGAAGGGACTGCTATGTGGGGTGTAATGAATTGATTCCACCTGTTTGGGGTCAACTACTAGTGGAAAGCTGTTTTACAGTAAAAACAGCTATGGTAAGGGTAGATTCCCTAATTTACGTCTTCAGTTTGAGATGAAGAAACACTTTTTTCTCTGCTGGCATCTGTTCCATTATAGTCTTTTATAAATATCAAGAAACATTTTCTTGTTGCTGTGGTCTTTGTGTAAGTAATGTATAGCAAAATGGAATGATCTTCTTGTTTTCTTTGTTGAGTAGCTCAAAATGAATGCTTGAAATAACCTCTTTTAGACATTAATTAGCTGAAACAACTTTACTCCATGTTGCCTTTGTCTACACACATCTTGCCACCATGGACTAGTTATTTTCTTTACACCTGATGTAGTTCAGTGGGATAAACTGGCAAACGCTTTGCCAAATCCAGATTTCCTAATTCCTTTTGCCTTGTATTCTGTATTCTCTCTCTCTTTCTCTAGTTATATGCTCATACCAATAACTTGGCAGTTAAAATTTTTCACAGACAACCACAGCTTTTGTGTTCAAATGACTTTTACCTTACCATGACCTTTTCTATGCATGATTACCAAAATTATAATGGCTTCATAAAAACTCCTAAAGAAGAGATTGAAAACGTATGAAATGTGATGAAACAGGCAGTGGCCTCTGATAAAAGGAGCACAACTAACCTGGAACATTTATATTTATTCTACAACTGTTTATTCTACACTATGGGGGCAGTCTTGCCTCTTTTGACATTGAAAGGTAACAATCTATGTTGTTACGAAGTACACCATTATCCTTGTGATTCTCTGTAGCAATCTGTTGTATTTCAACACTGCCGCCAGTTCTAGAATGGTTTCCTCTCTTTGCAAAAATCAGCATATTAGTTTTGTAGCCAAACTGCTTTCTAAGGAGTTCCTAAAAGTTAGTGTTTGTTTCATGAATGTTCCTCCTCAACTTCAGCCGATGCTTTTCAAAACCAGTTTGCCAATTCATCCTAAATAAAGAAGTTAAAAGCCACCAAACCTTAAAAACTTGTAACTTCTATTTTCTTAGGTTGTGCTGATTGCCCCATGACATTGTATGAGCTACATGCAATTGCTAAAGTTCCTGTTTTCAGAAATTTTAATCCCGTTTTCAGTGGTTCACTATAGTCACGTTTTGAACATGGTAACCACAGCCTCTCTTTCTGAAGTATTACAATTAAGTACTGAAAAGTTATAACAGAGTCACTTTTAATGGGAAGTAAGACTAAAGAAAACCTCAGAACTATTCTGTACTCTCCATTTTTATTTCACTCAAATTCCACTTGTTTCCTGTGTATGAAACAGTTATCTTTCAGCTTAAATTACCAGTGACTTTATGCTGACCAATTTCTACATACCTGGAGAAAGATGTAGCATGCAACTGCCAACTAAGCATCTATCTTACAAAGCAGGTCAAAGTGATCCTTTTATCACCCTGCCTTGAACAACTCTCCTGTTTCATTTCATTCACTGACATGCAACACACTTTCTGCTGAACATTTGATTTCTTCTTGACTGACATCTGTCTGTCTTTGTTTTCAACACTTTTCAAACTCTGCTTGCAAGGCCTTTTTCCAAGTCCAGCTGCTCAAAAAATGGTTGTCTATTTTTTTCTGTCTTGCTACTGGTGATGCAGTAGCAAGTTTTCCCCTGCAGTTCTTTTTGGTTGGATTATTCGTAGCATGTCTCTCATGCATTCCACATCTCTGCAATTATTCATTTTTTGCCATCTCTCCATCTCCCAGAATTTTTCAGATTGTTTGGTTCACTGAAGTAAATGAATGATTCCTTAAAGTAAATTGAGTGAAAGATCATATTCAAAGTAAACTTAAAAATAGATGGGCCTACCTGAGGCACCTGGACATCTGAATTCTATTGTCTGCAGTGAGGTCCTAGATAACATTAGTGCAGATTTAAGACATCTGCTTTAATCAACCCAACTTTACTTGGCACTGAACTGGTCTGTGAACATTCACACAGAGTCATGACAGACTTTTGGACTGGTGACCTCTAGTAAGGGGCAGTATTGAACAATGAAATGTGACAAGGTCTAATATGTCATGAGTAGGTTTGCAAATATATGTCTATTTGTGCTGTGAGAGTTATCAGCTAATTTGCTTGCAAGCTTTCGTAGGTATTTGTTTTCATTTTTAATTGCCTAAAAGCTTCAATAAATCTGACTCCACGTTCATTACTAGTATGATATGCCATGCACATACCAAACAAATAGAAGATATTTTTTCTCCCTGCCATATTTAAAGCCTGGTACTTGCAGGACACGTGAATGAATATACATACTTTAGTGATTATATGAAGAACCCTCAAATACAGTAAATTAGATGTAGCAGAAAATACTAAAATAAAAAACATAAATTAGAGGGAAAATGTTCCTTGTTGGGTCTCCTTATTTAGATCATCTAATCACTGTTAATATATCAATCCCAACTCTTTTACCTACTTAATTGAGTCAATGCCAATACACTGTGTAGACCATATGTGTAAATTTTTAAAGTTGCTATTCCTCAATTATGTAACTCTACTAATTTTATTAATATATTCTATGGAGAATCTGAAAATCCAAAATTACTGTAACATCAATATTTTGCCATTACCAGATTGCTGGAACCTGTGTATTTAAATAAAGTCCATGAACTTTAATAAGACCAAATACTCCTTTTTCCTCTGCTGCGCTCCTTATTGATTAATAATTCGCACATTTGGGCACTGCAAGCAAGCTGGAAACTCTGCTTGTAAAGAAGGGGATTGCGTATCACTTCACAAACGCGAAGGTAATAGACATTGGGGACGGCAGAAGGAGACGTGGAGAACACTGTCTAGCAAACCATTCCTTTTCTGCAAGGGCAGAATTTGAGTGATGGGATCTCTGTCCTACCTTAATTTCTGTTCACGAAGTACCATGTAACACTTGAGTCCACTGGCAGGCAGTTCTTCGGTGATTTAACTCTGTTATTTACAATGGTGTTGAACTCTTTCTTATCCAGCAAATACATGCAATGCTTTACCTGCTTAAAATTAAATGTGTATTAGTGCTTGCTAGATCAGGGCCAGGACAGTCAGCATACAGATCTAATACCTGCTGTCACTACTAACAGTAAATTTATCTTATCTTTTTGAGGCTTTGTTGGTTTTTTTTTGTTGTTTTGGTTTGTTTTTCTTATGTTTTCAAATTTCCTAATTGGTTCATGGCTCTCCTGCAGTTCCACCACAGGGAAGTTCGTGTTGTCAGGTTTGGAGGGATGACAAGGCCGACAAGTCACCTTGTAGACCTCTTGATACTTCCTTATTCTCCATTTGTCATGAGTTAGATGTTTTAAAGATAACTTCAAACAGAGCAGCATATTTAATTTCCCTTCAGGAGCAGAGGATTTATTTAAAATAAAGCTCTAATTCTCCTCATCAAAACCTGCATGATCCTTTTCCTGTTTCCATAGCTAATCTCTGACTGGGCTAGCTGCAGGATTTTCCTAATTTTAAGGTAAGTTGTTTTCATTGTAACTGTGTGATTTTGGCATAACTATAAAGGTCTCTTAGTACTCAATATTGAAAAGCCAACCTGATTTCTTTACTGTTGGGTGTATTTTAAAATTATTTCTTTGCATTGATATTGCTACTGAAGTGAAGTATTTTTAGATGAAAAAAAAGGAGCTTAGGATACATTATCATTAAGTGTAGCTTCCTATCTGAGGATTAAGTGGCACTGGGACAGTTTTATTTTGCCATAATTAAGGATGAAAAAGTGAATTATTCCTATTTTAATGTATCTCCATATTAATGAATAGAGACTTTCCTTTAGTGTTCACTTTAGTATGGAAATTTTAAGCTGAAATTAAAAAAAAAAAAAAGAAAAAGCTGTGGGCAAGGGCAAAAAAGATTATATTTTTATAGGAGGAAGATGGACTGTAACAACAACTTGCTGGAACTGTAGCACGAACACCAGGTTAGCTAGGGCAAGAACAGAAAACCAGAACAAGAACAGGAAGTGGAAAGAGAAAAACTATTTAAGATAACTTATCATTTCAGGTGCTATCTCTCTGGTTGATTTGGCTTCCTAAAGTAGCTGCTCATTGTTTAGTATTCTGGCTCTTTAGACCAGTTCGTACTGCAGGAGCACAGATGTGTATTTCTGAGCAAGTCAGGTTGTCCGTAATTCCTCCTCTGATCCCCTCATTGCTGTACGGGCTGTAATGTATGGTTGTCCTAAATTCCAGCGGCACACTCCTGTCCTTTCTGCAGCATGTCACCTCTTGCAGCCAGAGGGGTGCTGGCACTGCTTTGGCTCTGTTGTTCTCAGCTTTTGTGCCTGCCTTCCTCTGAGCGGGAGGAGGGGTGCAGGCTCGGCTGCTTCATTCTCTGAGCGTTATTCACGGAAACTAAAGGGAGAAAAGGTCCTTCCTTTCCCCATGTCTCCATGAGGATTTCTTTGCTCATGTTTCCAAGATAACAGCGTACCTAAAAGTTGTTTTTTTGTTTGTTTTAAATGGTTTGTTTCTCTCTCCTCAGGGACATCCAGAACACTTGCTCTGGCTACTTCCTTGATTTTCTAATGCCTTACCTATCCATTTTTATGTGTTTCTTGCTGTTTCTTTCGTTTTCAGAGACACAATTTCATCCTTCAGTGTCATCTCTGCTGGTTTGCTGTATCGATCCTCAGGATAAATCTTTGGGGAGAAAGCTGCTTTGTTTGTCCTTTGCTTAAGCCATGCCAGTTGCTTTCATTGTAGGAATTTCTATTGTTGCAGTGGTGAGGTCCTGCAGGGAGCAAAGTTTTTACAATTTTCCTTCGTGGAGTTCTGGTGAAGTTAGCAGGTGTATCTCCATTTGCAGTGATATTATTTGGGCAGTTTGTTCCTTCCTCCCTTCCTGAAGGATATTACCTGCTCCTAATACTTTTCTCCAGTAAATCAAAGCAATCTATTTTCAACTACTTATTTCCTTCTGAGGGAGAGAGAACAGCTTACAAACACCACTATTTTTTCACTGTAGAATTGGACAGCAAGAGCCGGGAATACTTTATGAGAAAAAATAGGCCCTTAAAACTCTCCTCTGTCCCTGGAGGTTTCTGGGGTTTCTATAAATACTTAATTTCTTTGCATTGCTTCAGATGTCTGGCAGTTAAAAGGCAGGGAAGAATTCAGATTAGTGTGAGAGGTTCTCATTTGTTATTCCATGGAAGGATATTTATACTCTTTCTTACAAACTTTACTTGGACTCCATGCATAACAGGAGCGGAAAGTTTGGAAGTTTTTAAGTGGTTGCTCAGTGAAGTTTCAAAGACACTACTGCTGCCTTTAACCAAATAAATGCTTTGGAGTTTTTGAAAAACATACGACAACAGTGTCTCTCTTCACTGTTGTCGTATGATGCTGTTTGAAAATTGTAAGAGATGTCGCTCACCCAGTGACTGTTTTTCAGATATGCTAGTGAATTTTATGGGACTGACTCTTATATGTCTGAGTCAGGAATAATTCTGTGAAAGCCCGGGAATTAATACCAGTTTAAAATTGTGTATGTGTTAAATCCATAGAGGTAGATGAAATGTACTGTTTAATTATCCACCTGAAATCAGTGTGTAAAAGACGCATCTCAAACTGGTTTATAACTCTCATAAGGTATATTTCAAATCTATAATGTGCATAAAAGGTATCCTAGAGAAAGAAAATTGATTAGAAAATCTGAAGTGTTAGGATTATTTCAAAGCAGTGAGCCTCTCTTTTATTTTTCTGTAAGATCCTGAGTACTTAACGATATTATCCATTTCTGCCAATTGCATCAGATGGGAACCTCTCATTTTCTCTCATCTTTGCAAAATTTAACACAGATGAAGCTGTCTGGTTAAAGCCGTACTGAGATATGCATCTCCTACCCTTAGGCTCCTTCCAGTCAACATCCAAGGACAGTTATCCTCACTATTCCGTCGTGGACCCAAAGCCCCTCTTCCCAGCTGGCAGTGACACCAGTGGCTGGCAAAGCTCAGACATATTTACTCCTACTTGGCACATCCCTCTTGCCTGGCTTCTTACACAGCTCTTACTCTGATTGAAACAAACATGATCACTGAGATAAGTCTGTGGTATATTTGATTATTTGGCTGCTGCTTCAGAAATGAAGATTGTTACTGACTCACCAAACAAGACAGGTGCTATTTACAGAGTACAGGAGCTGCTCTGCAAACCCAAGTCTGTGGCTGAGCAAGCAGCAAGGAAATCCTCTCCTTTGCCCTCTCCAAAACCCAGCTTTGGCTGTACAACTTAGGTTCTTTGCACTTGAGAGGCAGAGCTGGCAATCTGCTGCACGGCTGGCATACTGTTTAGTCCTCAACCCTTTTGCTGTTTGCATGTGCTTAATTGTTTTTTGCTGGCAGACACACACAGTTCAGCATCAGATTTTGACACACACATGCTGCTGTCCCGAAGGATTCGCTGAGCGGGCTGTCTTGCAGCTGCTGCATTTTCTACCAGTTAAATTGACAGTTACCTACTGTGTGGAGTTGCTAGGAGAAGGTGAATAGTCATCATTACAGCATATTCCTTCAATAACAACCTGTAGAGCTCTTTGATTTCTCTTCTGCAGGGATTTATACATGTCTTCACTACCGACTTAGCATTTGTACAGTCATATTTTTGTTGAGAGGCTGGTAGATATTTATTCATTAAGAATCAATTCAGGATCAACTAAAGAGAGGAAAGCTCTGGCATTTGAACATGCACTCTTTTTGTAGGGTGATGTGGCTGATACTGGCTTCTACCATCTGCTTTCCTATTGCAGCCTGTTTCTCCAACCTGCAGAGCAGAAACCAGCCTTTCTTTCCTTCTGGATTGTTAAAGCCATTCACATTTATCCTGCATGGCAATGAATTATAGACCATTTTAAGGAATCTTTTGTGCTTCTGTGCATATTCCTACAGCAGAAAAAGTGCATGAGAAAGGAGCTTGAGCAGTCAGTAGTATAGTAGCTGGCTCACCGGTATGGATTAGACTCGTGAGGTCAGAGGAGCTGTGTGTACTTGCTCTGTGCTTTGGGGGGAGGGGGGTGGAAGAGTGGATTTGTCTATCAAAGTGAATAGCAATTCAGGCAGGATCGTCCCTCAGCTGTTGTAATTCTGATGTGTTTTGATATGACAGCAGCTACTGTCTAACATGTGTGGATCTTCTGACATTTGTAGTGGACTAAAGAATGCTTTTACTTGCTGCTGAGCCTGACTGTAACTGTATTGCTGTAGGACAATAACGATGGGGGCTCGAGCGACAGAAACAACTCGGGAACTGGAAAGCACCTCTATAAAGTATCAAATAGGAGGACACGCAGAGAAAATGTGGCAACGGCTCAAAGGAATGTGAGTAGCTTCTCTCCTTGGCTTTTGTTCTATTCCCTAGGAAAGATCATTTTCATCTGTTTGTTAAAATGACTAATTAGCAAATGGGAGAGTTATCTCTAAGCTGTGAATAGTATTTGCTCTCATAATACAGTAAATTGCTCTCATATATGATGGTACTTAGATTAATGTCAGACTCTGTATAAGGTTCAATCACCTCATTTAAAAGATAGATAACTAGTGAGAGTTATTATCTGAATTGAAATGCAGGTAAGTCCTTTCAAGTTAACACTTCCATAGCTCTGATATGATTTTGTAAATGTTATCTTCAGAATCAGCATTGCTGGAGCTGTTTCATCATTCCTGTCAGTATATATAGGTAAGTATATTATTGCAATTCCATAGGAGGTATCAATACTTTGCCTTTTGAGAGTGCAGATAAAGAAGTCTATGTCAAAAGGTGCTTAGCTATTAGGAGGATGCTATGTCTCTGTTTTTTTGTCAATTATTTTGGTGCTCAATAATGCTAAAAACTCATTGAAGGACTATTTGAAGGGGCCACTATGCACCTGCTGTGTCTAATTCACTCCTCTCAAATGCAATTTTCAATGTAGCCTTTTGGTGCAAACGATCAGTAAACAAACATCTGCAACCTGTCAGAGAGAAACTCCATCAAACTAGTGTGTTCTAAAACCCTTAAACTTCAACGCCTTCTTTTAAGTATTTGTCTGTTTTTTGCTCTGAAAGCTGGTGTCAGGATGTTACAAATAAATACATATTACATTTGTTGCTTTGGAAGCAAGGAAATGGCACTATTATTTTTGCTGGAAAGATTTGAAATACTGGGTTTCTAAAGGTATTCCACAGATGCTATATAGTGCCTCAGCTGTTGAAGGAAAACGGGTTACTTACAGTGCTAAGAGGATTAGATGCATTGGCTATGGCACTGCCTGTTTCCCCTATGCGTTGGGTAGAGATTCAAGCTGGCTGTGGGAAAGGGGGTTTCCACCATCTGCTTTCTTTCAAGAGAAAGTTGGTTTGCTTCATTGGAAAGCTGCTTTTCAGTTGTGGCCAGGGATTTATCAGAACTTCTCTGTGATATGGTTTTGAATATTTGCTCTGAATCCTATCATTACTCTGTATAAGATTATGCACTTTGGGAACCATTTTGCCCCTAGAAACCCCAAAGCAAATATT
The DNA here is from genome assembly GCF_000690835.1 of Fulmarus glacialis. Taxonomy (NCBI): domain Eukaryota; kingdom Metazoa; phylum Chordata; class Aves; order Procellariiformes; family Procellariidae; genus Fulmarus; species Fulmarus glacialis. Next base: position 85,091 of record NW_009242969.1, on the reverse strand, counting down.
TTGATCATTTCCTGATGCCACACATCTTGCCTCTGAGTTTCCACTACTAGAGACCTCTGTCAGTTTGTGCAGACTTCCATTTGTGTAGGGTCTAAGCTGCTGCTTTTGTTCGTTCTGTAAGTTCTCTGTTACTGCTAGGGTCTTGGGTTGAAACATTTCCTTTCAGCTGTCTCTGGAATGGTTCCATTAAACAAATTAATGTAAATAACTAAACGTTAGTGATGCTCAGTACAACAGCTCCAGGATATAAGGTCCATGCTTCTTTAGGAGTAGTTAAAACAATAGTTGGAGTTTGTGGTGTATCAAATGAAATAGAGCTTAAGTGTTTGAAAACCATGCATCTTTTGCAGGTTGGTGCCAACCTCATGACTATTGTGACTGCAGGACAAGATAGTGCTAAAATACTTGTATTTAAAAGAAACAAGTTATATTATTAGATACGTGCTCAGCTGACTATTTTTCAGACTTCCTGATGATTTCATTTTAATTATTCGCTAGTCAATTGGAAATCACTGACTAGTCAATATTATGAATATTGTATGGGGAAATTTCAGAGAGTTGAATTTTTCAGAGCAGATCTCTGCTTAGTTTGTAGTATAAGCATCAGTCATTAAGGAAAAGGACTCATTTTGCTGTTGCACAGATACCAAAGTAGAAGTATGTTTGTATGTGGTATAGGAGAGGGACCGATAAGTGCATCTGCCACAGATAATTTGACCTGGGAAAAATTCTTTTATAAATTGTCAGTAAGGAGAATTGTTTCTTCTTAGAGAGGGGAACTGTTAATGTGTGAAGCAAATTACTGAGTTTTTAAAGGAGTGTACAATAGTATATCTACGTTGAAGTCAAGATATTGTGTGAGTTATGAAGCTGAATCTATTTTTGCTGATAGAGTCCACAGGCCTACAGAGTTTTCACCAATGTATACATGTGATTTCGACACAGTTTAACTGTATTTTGCCAGTCGAAAGTGCTGATTATCTTCTGGCAAGCAGGTCATTATTTCTGAAAGAACATTGGATTTCATTTAGGTAACTATCTGGATAGTGTTTAAAAGCTACACAGGAGGTCCTTACTGAAAATAAGCTTTTATTTTCTTTTAGCATTTCAGCTTTTCACATAATAGGTGTTTAGTTATGGATTTGGCTGCAGAATTCCATATACATTTAACATCATATGTCTTGGGGTGTTTCTGTTGTTGGTTTGTTGGTTTGGGTTTTTTTTATTTTTGTAAATGCAGGCTGTTCTATAAGACAGTTGAGTTGAATACGCTTAAGGATAAATGAAAATCCTTATTTGAATGCCCAATGAGAAAAGCTGGGTTTTGTGGAAGCTTGAATGAAGGGGTATTTCTATGGGTTTTCTGCTCTGCAGGCTTGCATAGACCTTCCTAACCTAATGATCTCCTTAAGTGCAATAAAAGCTTGGATGTTTTGAACAAAACTAAAACCATACCTAATTTTCACTGGGTCCATGTGGCCCTTGTAGCCAAGCTTTGCCTTCTGCATGGCAAGTCAAAATCCAACTCTATTTTCTTTACATTGCAATTGCAGCAATGCTGCAAAAAAGGAGATTCTCTGGCAGAGAAGAGATTAATTTGAAATTAATAACTTCATCATCATTGGTGCTGAGTTTATTGATGTCTGAGTCTATAAAACACAAGCTCACTGAAACAGGACTTACTTGTGAAAATGAGTCATGCACATTTCTGTCTTGACTTGAGCTTCTGATCTTTGAATTAAGACATTTTCAGTATGCAGACTGCGAGCTTCTAATGTTTTGTACTTCAGGGAGAAAGCAAAAACAAATAACAAGTGACAAGTAAATAACTCATATAATAGTGGGGCTTTTATGATTCTTTGTTATGCAGAAGAGTAAAAGCAAAAGCCATTCAAGCCACTGCTGGAATTCCAGCCACCTGACTGAAGGGGGGTGTTGTACATCTTCTGCTTCAGAAGGCATCTTGTCACAGCCTGGCCAGGGGGCTCCTTCTCAGACAGTTCAGTGCCACTGATTACACTTTTTCTCCCTTAGCCTTTCATTCTCTATCAGATGGAATCTTGCTTTAGACAGTAATTAAGTCTCCAGCTTAAATGTATTCTGGTGTCAATAGGACCAGAAGATTTGCTATCTAGGAGAGTTTCTCTTCAGATGCTGATAGAGCATGGCAGTGAGCTCTGAAAGAGAAGCAGCTTCTTTAAAGAGTTTTGATTCAGAACCCAGATAACCAGATTTAAAGCAGAGCTCTGTATGCTTACTGACCTTACAGTGTTTGGTATTCTCCTTAATCTGCAGATAGACTTGACTTAACTCTGTGTTCTTCATTATTCTGTGAAATGGTGTGCTGTCTGTTTATGGTATATGTTGACTGTCTGCCACTTAACTCAATGTCACCCACTGAACAGTCAGACCCCCCACCTTATCTTATTAGATTTAAAGCAGAGCTCTGTATGCTTACTGACCTTACAGTGTTTGGTATTCTCCTTAATCTGCAGATAGACTTGACTTAACTCTGTGTTCTTCATTATTCTGTGAAATGGTGTGCTGTCTGTTTATGGTATATGTTGACTGTCTGCCACTTAACTCAATGTCACCCACTGAACAGTCAGACCCCCCACCTTATCTTATTTTGCAATTAGGCTTTTTCTGAACCTAGTACTAGGAGTGAGTTCCATTTCTGAGCTTTGAATTAATTAGTGAGAAAATAATTTGCTTTTCATAGATAGACATATTTGCTAGAATTGTCTCTAAGAGGCCTGAAAATTTCTGAATGGAAAAAGTTAAAATCCAAGGTCCCAAGAGTTTGGGGGATTGGAGTTCACAAGCAATTAGAATAGGCTGTTTTATGTAGTTGTTACTGATTTAAAAAGAGAATATGTGTTATTGCCATCACTGTCCTAAAACTAATTTGTGCTAACTTGGATGACAAAAGGGATTTGAGGAAAAGCATAAGCTTCTTTCCTTACCTTCTTCCCTTTCTTTTCCTCCGTCCAAGATAATTGACCCCAATTTCTGCAGCATTGCTGCAGAAAGGAGAGTCTAAACTGTTTTAGACACTAAAAGGGACTGACTCGTAGACCCAGTTTGTTGATCCTGCAGTGCTGCTGCAGTGATAAATGCCTATCATCGCATGCGTCCACATTTTGCAGAGGCAAAAAGGGTCCCTAGTCACTGCTTTTAGGAAACTTGGCTTGACGTCAAGGAAAGTAGAGAAATGGCTTCCTCCACACCTGCTGAATTATCAGAAGAGAGATTTAAAAGTCATCAGACAGAATCCATATTAGCAGCCTGTTAGGTCTAAAAGGGACCAGAATGGGTAACTTCAGTTAGGGAACCTCATCCAATCATTCCTTCACCAGATGTGTGGGTACTGGTGGAAGAGCTATAGAACAGTTTCCAGAACCATATATGACAAAGAGCTCTTTCCTTTGTTTTTCTAGGTTCTTTGTTCACATTTTATTTTACTCTGTATTTGGTGTTTGTGTTTGCTTATTGTCCTTTTTTTGTATGCTCAGTTTGCCTAAACTAAAGGTTAACTGAAGAGATTATCATTATCAAAAACCTAACATTTTGTGATGTAAAGGTTTATAAATTTGTGAGTACTGAACAATCAAAGAGAGGAGAAGAGCTAGAATTATGGGTGGATAACTATGATAAAAAATGGCGAGACAGAAATTGTCACTGACTGCTAACTACATTAGGAATAAGTGGATATACAGTTCAAGTAGTTTTTACTTGTAATGTTGTCTATTTTTACTTTTTCCTAATGTGAAAACTTTTCTTTAAAGGAAAATCTTAAGCTCTTGAGAAAATTCAAATGACAGCTATTTCTGAAGAGAATTTAAGTAAAATTAAAGCTGTTATTTGTCAAATATGATTTCAGAAATGCTCTGAACAGAAAATTGAAGAAATTGTATAATGATTTACCTGTTGTTTGATATGTATCCCATTAGTGCTATAATTACAGTAAGAATTGTTCCATTATAAATTGTGAATGGCTTCTTTTGATTTTCAAACCAAAGTCTGTTTCTGCGCCTGAGTAGTCAAGATAAACAATTTATAATGATAACTTTGTAACCTAAAAATAAAAACTAATTAAATTTATAATATGATAAATGTTAGAATTTTCAATAGCTATAGATATTTTAGCTATACTCATCTACTTAGCATTAGCAATTTAGAGAATGCTTTTATCCAGTCGTATTAGAATAATGATATTATTTTGCTGTTAGAAAGGTATTTCCATTATTATCATGTATAGGAGGCACAGAATTAATTTTCTGGTTCATGCTAATTTTTTGCTGCAATTTCTGGCACATATCAGTGCTTTCGATGGATTAGAGTAAATGCTAATCCTCCAATTTACTATGGGTAGGTGAATTGCTGTGCTTATAAAAAGTTCTACTAGAAATGATTGCAAATTGAAGGAGTGGTGCACAAGCCATAATTTGTCTATAATATCACTAAAAACAGCAGTAGTGTGTCTTTACTGGTCTCATATAATAATATAATATTGAAATCTCCCATTTCTAGACCTTTAAATGTACGTGTACATACACTCCTCACATATGCTTCCAATTAAAATTAAGTATGTTATCTAAGAACACTACAAAGGAAATTAAAGATAACATTTCATGAAGCTGACTGCTAAACTGCAATTAAATGAAGTCTCAAATTTCTATACTCTGTATTTTTGTTTAGCTTAGACTTCTGACTCTGCTTATGCTACATCAAACACTTCTAAGACTTCCTAAAAGATGCTTTCTGTTTAACTTATAAATGTTCAATTCAGATCTCTGCCTAGAAAGAGATTGCATATAATCCACTACCCAAATAATTACTTTCCTCCTATTTTGAACTCCTGCCAGCTACTTGTTCAGAGGCCCTTGTTTGCCCTGCAGACTGACCAATTATTATAAACGTTTCTTTCAAAAACCTCATCTCCAATTTAGCTGGTACACATTGAAGCCTGCCACAAAATTGTTAGCAGTTTCTAAGAGCTATTGGTCAAAAACTGAGAGTTCATAGTGCCCTCCCACATGTAACTCCCAGTTTCTGCTCCACCTCCACAACAGAATGAAGTCAAAATATCTGGATAAGCAAAAAAAAAACCTTTTGTCTTGATAATTATATAGAGTTGGAAAAATGCAAATGCCTAAATACTGAAATTACATAGTTACCAGTGGAAGTTATAATAAAAATAGGCATTGACTTCATACATCCGAAAGAGAAATATAACCTCAGGTTTATCAAAATTGTTCCTGACAGAAGTTTTCCTGTAAGATGTCAAAATAATCATTTGGGAGTGAACTAAGAATTTAGCACTATTCCATTTTGCTTGCGTTTGCCATCCGATCTAGTTTACTCCTGATGTCATCTCTGGAGGAGGGCTAGAGCAAAACAGTTGCAATTATTTCTGCTGCCATTTACTGGAGTCTTTAGAAAACTAAGACTGCAAAAAAAAAAATTTGAGATCTACTGTATGGTAGCAAGTCCTCCTGTGCTACTGTATTGTCGTATCTAACATGCCGGTTTTCTTTTTGTCAAACAAACAAAGAAAACATCCAAAGCCCCCCAAAAGGAAGCAAAATCAACCAACCAACAAACCAAGGACCAAATGGGCTAAGCCTGACCCACAAACTGCAGAGTGATGAAGTACTTTACTCGTTCTCTGGTGACAACAAATGTTTGGGAGGTTTTCTGTTTTTCCTTTTCTGCCTTCCCCTACAATTTCATGAAGTAACTTGAGGTCACCAATGCAATTTATGGAACTCTTAAAATAAGGCCTCATCAAGAGGAGCTATAGTGGCAGTTAGAACTTAATATAAAGTCAATCCTTTAATTTTACTAAGGAGATAGAGAAAACTGAGCAGTTGTGCCTAAAATAAGAGAGAAAATTGCACTCTGCTGTGTTTAAGGGAAACAGCAGAAATTGAGTACATCAGTTACAAAGTTACAGCTGACAATGAAGTGACTCAGTTTTCACGGTCCATAAAGCTTTACAATTAGTCAGGCAGTGTTGCAGACTGAACAAGCCAGCCTTTTCCCCAAACTCTCTTTTTGTTTAGAAAACTGCTTAGACTTACTTGTAAAGAACTACTAAAGACATTCAGTGTCTGCTAAAGGCTGCAGCTGGCTGCAGAGTAGTCTGTGGCTCAGACCTTAGAGTCATATTCTCTGCATACGTATGCAAGGAATAGTGGTCTTAAAGGAGTATGTGACTTACTCCTGAAAGTTTGGGTGGTTCTGACTGTTTGCCAGCATATGTAATTTCGTAAGTGTAATTCAAATACTGTTAACATGCCTTGTTGCGTTTATTCCTGTGGATTCTGCTAAAAAAGTGATTTCCAAACTGGTCTTCTGTGAGCTGAGGGAGTTTGTCAGCTACATGGTCCCTAAAAGATGACCTTTTTCAGCAGCCATCATTGATTAAGTTGTCTCCCATGATTCATTCTTGCCTCCCAACTCTCGTTGCTGCCTCCATGCTACCTTTCTTAGCTGTTCTAGTATGACTGGTTTTGATGCCATGCAGGGAATTCTTCTGTGTAAAAAATAACCTGTAATAACTGTTTTTTACCCCTACTATAAATTTAAACTTGAATCAGTTCCTAGGTTGGACTCCTTCTGTTTCCATACCTAGTTGCATCCTTACAAGGGAGGAAGCTGTCTGAGGGTGGAAATATCTGAAGTTAAAGTGAAAGGAGATGGTCCTGCTTGAGCAGCTCTTCAACAGAACGACCATAGTCTTAAATTGCTTATGTTTCAAGTCCTTGATTTTGTGATACTGTAAATCCTACTCTAGATCAAAACATGAGAGAAAGTGTTGATCCAATATGAACTTGTCCTGAGGGTTCAGTTTAGTTCCAGTATTTTTGAAAGGTTAACTTTGAATAGCAGGTTTTGTGAAGATCAAGTACTGCCCATGTCACTCCAGCTTTATGATGCATCAGATAATATCTGTGCTCCTGTAGTCAACAGAAAGCTGGCCTGAAAGGCGGCCAGTATAAATATCTGTGTTGTGTACTTTGGCTGATTCAAGACAATTGTAATCACATATTTGCACCTCAACTGAATCAGTTAAGTACAGCTAGGTAATCTATAACTAGCAGTTACAGAACTGTAATCTAAACCCTCCTAAGCCTATTGTTTGCTTTTGCTGTATAAAACCACTGGCGATATTTCAGGTGTCTGCAAATCAAAAAAAGGTGAAAACTGCTATATTAAAATTTTGATTCTTCTTGACCTGAATGCCCTGAGAATGAATATTCATTAGCTGCCATTGTGCTGTTTATGGTCTGTACAATGAAGCTGGACAGTCATGAGTTTTAATATGGGTTCTTTAGAATGAGTAGGAGAAGTAATGCTCTTCTGAGTCAGTGTCATAAAATGACGAAAAAAAAGTATTCCTAACTTGCTTCTCTGTTTGGCAATTTAGGCAAATACATCTGATTTTAGACCTTCCAGAGAAGCCAGTATACTTTGAGGTATCATCTGGTGGAGAACAGAAAAATGTGAGACATACATTAAAGCTTTACTTTTTCCAGAACTAGTAGTTCTACAAATATCCCTCCAAAGTTTTTTTTAAATTTAAAAAAAAAAAAAAGTGCTTTTTCTCAAATTTTCCTTACTGATCTCGTGGCTGTTGCATGATGGCATAACTAAATGTTTGTAATCATGGTCATTCAGCATTTTTGCCTGGTTTTGCTGCTATTTATTTAATGAGGTTTTCAGCTTTAGAAACTGTTGAATTACAGCAGTGCAACCTTCCAAGCACAATGCAAATATTATTTGATGCAGTGTTATTTAACAGGGAGAGATCTAAAGGAAGATGTTTGTCTATGCGAGTGCTTATGCTCCATTATCTATTGTTTGACATTGGCTGCAGTTTGTTTGACCCAACCCTTCTCCAGACTTTTGGCGCCCCCAGGAAAACAAGTAGCCTCCATAAATATTATGCAGACATTTAATTGTTGTGAATTTCTCTGATAAATAGTGTTTGGAGGCAGTTACATTTGAATGGTTCACTGTTAGTGTAATTTATGCCAGAAAGACACTAAGGAACAGACTACTGGGTAGTATTTACTTCTTTCTTTTGTTCATCTACAATACAAAACTCTTTTTCTGCCTGGGAAAATTGAAATGAAATATTATCGTCGGGTTTTTTTCTGCTGTGTTGTCTGCAGAATTTATTGAAGAATCAACATCTAACATCATGCTTACCTGCAGTTATATGTTTTGTATTTTTATTTACTGTTTGCTTTGAATAGTTTCTTTCCTTTTTTTTTTTTTTTTGTAGTACCTCTGACACCACTTAGTCATATTCAGTAGTTTTCTTTTCCCTTTTTGTTAAAGGCTTGATGAAGGTTTGATTTTTTTTTTCCTTTAAACTGAAAATTTTTATTAATATCACTGTATTTCCTAACCCCAAATACTTTCAGTTAAGATAACTGAGACACCTGTTTGGCAGAGCTGCCAAACATGCGAGGCTCAGCTGGAGCTGCAAATGGTTATCCCTTTTGACAGCCCCTTTTTATCATCAGTGTGTTATTTTTCTGATGCTGAGGCAACCACACTGCAAAAAGCATTACATCATTGGCATTGATTTCCATTAGGGTGGGCTGGAATGCAGACTTCCTGCTCTGAAGAAAATTAAATACGTAAAAAAAACCTTGAAAAAGGCCACCAAAATTAAATCCTCAGAAGAATGAGTATTCTGAAATGTCTTTTAAAGAATTTGAATCACATCTCTTTTTCTACTTGCAAGACCTTAAACTGAGGTGGCAGTAAACTGGTTATTTGAAAACCAGTGGTTCTAGTCCCTGTGCTGCCAAAGATGACCCGGGAGCACAGCTCTGAGCAACCCAGTGGAATAGTTACCAAAGTCAGGAAATCTCTGAGATGATAGATACGATTTTATGAACAAAGTAAGCTGTGCACAAAATCTGAAATTTTCTATCGGAGAAAAAGTTCAATTAGAAAATTACTGACCAACTCTGATTTAATTCTTCTCAGCTTAACTAGAAAGACCTTGGATTTTATGAGTAATTGGAAATTAGATATTTCTCTTTCACAGAAAACTGCTAAAGTATCGCAGAAGGTTTTCTCTGATCATATATTCATTCTTTGGTAATTTGGAATATATGTTTCAATGGCTACTAAGAAACCTTCACCAGCCGTGAAGTTAAACTTAACTTCAGTTAAGGTTTACAAACGAGGTTTATGGGATAATCCTGTAACAGTCAATGGCAGTAAGATGGAGATATAATAGTCTTTTCCCTGCCATATACTGCTGTGACAAGGAAACCCTATTTTAGTGTTATATCTCTCTTGAACAGGCATTATTGGTCTTAATTCGAAATAATTGGAACAAAAATGAGACTTCAGATTAATTTGCCTGTGACTGTTTTGTGTGTGTGTGTACTTACAGTTCTTTAAGTGTGTTGTACAGACAAATAAGTAGGTGGTTTGTGGTGGTGGTTTTTTTTTTTTTTTTTCTTCTCTTTTTTCTGGAAAGCTTAGCTTGGTTACAAGCCCAAGTTGTTAATGAGAAGAAATTTATGTCTCAGTCTCTCCGTGTAGTGCATGTATTTGATGCTTTTAACAGTGGTGCATTATTATATTGTGCTGGAAAGCGTTGAGCCCTTCCTTCCTATTCCTACCATGAAGACGCCTCAAAACTGCGTAACTGTTTTGATTTATTGAGTGAAATAGTACACTTACCTCTGGAAGGAAAAGTGCAATCATTAGATGATAGGAAGTATTACTTAGAGTGATGAGAGTATATGTAAAGGGAGTGAAAAAAATTATACTCTTCAAAATAAGTTTATCTCTACTAGATACTTCCTGGTTTAGTAAATTTTGTCAGAAGTACTATGTTCTTAAGCTAAAATGCCGTAGATAAAAATTTTGGCTTATTTGGGCCTTTTGACTTCGAAGTTCCTTTCTAAGCAGATTGATTTAATGTTGCTTGTTTCTCTGGAAATATTAAAAAATATTTGTCAAAGACATGTCAAAATGAAGAATGTTAATAATATACACATATAAACTGTTTAGTGATAACTGTGAGGAAGCTTTGCCTCCAAGAGAGAAATATTTAATTCTATTTTTAGTTGTTCTCTTGAGTAGTTCGGTCAGCCATTGTCTGCCTTGTGTGAGCTACGCATCAAAAAGGGATTCCTCTCCACTTGATTGCTAGAACATCCTTACTTTTCCAGAAATGTTTAAATATATAATGTGTAGAAGTAACTAGGCATGAAAGTATTAAAACATTTTGGTTCAACACACTTCTGAACCTATATTATTAATTGGTTTCCTGGCTTTGTAATTAAAAAAAGTAGGATGCATACTTAGTAGCTTTCTGCTGTTAAGTGGATTATGTCAGATGATCTTTTTGGTAAGAAATGAAAGATTAGTAATATACTTGTGTCCCGTGAAACAGAAATTGAATTTCCAAGAATGCCAAACAGACAGCTCACGAACACTTATGGCCTAGGCCTTATGATCCCTAATTCTGGTTTAATATGTCAAAACTTTCCCCTTTTCCTTCACCAGTAATGTATTGTTTTATTCTTCAGTATTCCAAGAACACACATATATACCCCTATTGTAGATCCGATGTGGTTCATATGCTGTGTGAAACTGAACGTTAGCTAAGAGAAAAATGGTTTGCCTGCATAGCAGATAGGGACAAAAAGGTTTAAAAGTGAATGTACAACAGCTGCAAGTCTGTTTTAGAGCTGGATATGAGGTAAACACAGGATATGAGCATCCCAGAAGATTATGACAGGTTATAGCTCAATCCAAACTTTCTGAGTTGCTCCTATCACTGTTACAGTCTAAACCAAAGTTTATGTTCAAACACTTTGAGCCTTTGAGAAGACTAAATTGTGATAGATTTAATACAACTATGACAATGCATGTCCTGGTGTTTAAAATAAAGATGGTATTAGAATTCTTACAGAAAATCTTAGCTTTGATTTGGTCTTCTAATTATATTTCTGCTTTTTCATTAGAATCTTGCATATCTATTAACATCACATGCCAGCTCTGCTACAGTCTAATTAAATTCAACACTCACAAACATGCCATAATATGTTAATATTATCACTTCCTGGAAAGATTAGGTGGCTCAGGTCGGCATAAGCCATATGGAGCCATCTCTGTCACCTATTTCTCCCTTGACTCACTCAGCTTTGACCAGATTCATTCTGGATACATGAGAGAGTCAACCTTGCCTTCGCATGAGCTCATATTTAGCCTTCTAGCACTGTGCTGATCTTCTTTTCTTTATGACAAAGGGCGGTATCCAGAATGCCGTTGTGTGTAGTTTAAAAATATTCTAGTGTTCACATACAAGATGAAAGCAAAATGTAAAGAGTGGATAATGAGTTAATGAAAGTATATAATTTCCTACGAGTTTTACTTAAGACCTTTTAGTTTGAAAGTTCAGAACATTTTCATCATCAGTTCAGTGCTAAAATCATGTCATTGGTTTGGGAGAGGAGGACTCGGAAGTTGCAGAGTCCTTGAATCATGTTACTATTTAGGGAAACATGGTTATTAATAGAACTTGATTTTTAAATGCTTTCCAACCTTTATCTTTATACGTTAAATGTAATCTCAAATACATGCTTAGTTTGAATGAGCAAGGGAATAGAATGAAACTTGATACTTTAAGACATCAGTAGAGGAAGATTTCAAGGGGAAGGATCTCGAGGAAAAGGTAGAATTCATGGAAGTTTTAGAGATTAACTGTAGTATTTTCATTCCCAGTAATGAAAAAAAGTATTGCAGCTTTACATACGGTGACTCTGCATTGAAATAGACTCAGAAAGATACCGTGTAAAACTCTATAACGACAATGTAAAGTGACAACAGATGTGATTTCTCACATTAAAATGCATTCTTATCATTTGACAATGATTAACATTATGATGATCCTCTTGGCATGGAACTGAATTTTTTCTACATTGTACAAGCTATATTAAATCTGTCTTTAGCTGGCACCCATGCCTTACTGAAGTTGGCAGACTACCACATGCATGGGACCAATTCCAGCTTTATACATGGGCATGAGTGCAAAAATCTCCATATGATGCTTCACTTCTGAAAATTAGTTGATGATTTTCATAAAAGGGCTGCTGCATAATGCAGTTCTGTATCTCATCAAAAAGTACTTCGTGGCCCAGCTACAGGTTCTACTTGCTCAGTTATCTGCTTTTATCCAATCCATTAGGATCTAATAATATTTAAAGGCACTCCAATTTTTCTGCTGTACTGGACTTTGTAGTTCAATCTGAAAGATCTGAAAATCTTGTAGCTTCACGAAACTGCAGTTCAGAGATATAAGAAAATGTCAAGATCCAACATTCAATTTATTCCTTCGGGTAAAACGTGGTGTTGGGCTACAGATTTTTCTGAAATGGACAGTGTGAAAGACATTTGGGGTTTTTGAATGAAGAAAAAAATGTATGTAATAGTTTTTGTGGCATAATTAACATAATACAGTTGATGTCATGCCCACAGAGCATAGACCATAGAACTTCAGCCTGTGATTTCTCCATCAAGTCCATAATTTAATAAAATTAGCCTGGTTCTGGTCTCACTTACACCAGTATAATTGGAGGCTATTAAATTACAACACAATAAATGAGACCTCAAAACAGATTTACTTTATTGTGACAAAAGAGCTCAGTATTTCATGGATGCAGTGGAATTTGGCTAAGGTTTATTGGTCGCTCCTTTTTATGAACACTGGGCTATGTCAAGTATGTTATAATTTTTCAAAGTTAGTTGTTAATGAATGTGATTCTTCTTTTCTTAGTTGCTAAGTGAGCAAGTCACCTGATAGGACAAGAATGAGTCCCTGAAGCTTCTCTTTTTTTTTTCTTTTTTTTTTTTTTCCCCCCCTCCTCCCAAAGGAAAGAAACATGTTTACCTCCCTTTGTCTATCACTTGGCTGCAGCTATAGTAGTAACACAGAAACAGATTGCAAAAAATTTGCTATTTATTGCTATGATTTTGGATTTTTGCCAGTCTCGCTAATGAGCTATATTTTTGCAGATAGACAAACTAAGGATGGGCTCCTCTGCTCACATGCACTCAATTGTATCCAGGTTTCTCATTAAATTTATTTTTAACAATAAAATCAGCAGACTGTAATTTGTATTATGATTGTCACAAATGGATCTCACCATGTTTAATGCAACTGTGAAGCTTTGACTGTGCAGATGAGGGGAGTTAGATATTGAAAGAAAAACAGTTGCACAGGATCATCTAAAATTTTATTTTAGCAGTTTTTCTGTAGTAATTTGGGGAATGGGAACAGGGAGGAAAGGGGAGATAGATGGGAAGGGACAGTTTTATCTAATGCCACCCCCACTTAAACCAAAGAATTACATTGCATTCCTTTTTAGTGCAGCATGCAGCTAGCATGATATGCACAATATTGTACAGTATTTGGTGTAATATAGAAGTACCACATTAAGTGAAGAAGTCTTAAATGTTGTACTCACATTTTTATAGGTAGCTGAAGGCTTCTCACTATACACTCAGCACTGCTAGAAGTGTATAACAAATAAAAGTTAGAAGTTTTGGGTTTTCCCTGCTGAGTTGCCTCAGAGGAAAGTGTCAGAAGCACAAAAGCCTTTGTTGCTTCACTTCATGATTAAATCCAGCCTTCCCCATTGAAAGAACTCTTTTCTTTTGCATTATTACCCTGTTACAAAATGTCTCTTCCCATCACAAAAATTTCAGTTTCCCTATGCTTCTCTTCCTAATTAACACTGAAAGCCATTCCTAACATTGTGAGACTAGAAGCTGCCATTCCTTCATGTTTAAAGAATTAAGCTCACCAGTTAGTTACACATGTGAAAGAGATGTTTTACTCAGTAAACTATCTCTATACCAAAAGTAGACTGCTAATGAGCAAATGTAGGCTACCATTTTTAATTTTTAATTATCCACAAAGCACCAATGCCTACATATGTGATTGCAGCTACCCAGATTGCCTTATCTGTGTAAATGAATTATGAAAGTGAAAATGAACAAAGGCATTATCTGAGCAGCAATATACTACCAATTATAGTGATTTGATTATACAATTATAACACTTCTATTCAGGCACTTGTACTTTAATGGAAGGTGGCTTTTTCCTGTTCACATTAAAACTTCCCTAACAGATTTAGTAGCATAAATAGGTTGCATTTATACTGTGAGAAAAATTATTAACACCAGAAGTTATCCCACTTACCTGTGTCAGCTTCAATTCCCAGCTTTGGATACAATGACATGTGCTTGCTTCAGTAGTCAAGCTAGTTTCTTCTCTCTTACTTCCCCACCCTTTTTTGGAAAGGAAAGTTACCTTTAATCCAGATTGTTTGTAGGAATCCAGATAATTTCAAGGATCTGGTTTATTGGCACAGTTAAAGGGATAATGGATGTGGTATGGAGTGCGGGAATGAACTGTGAGAGCTGGGGTGCAGGTGTTAATTCACTGCTGAAACTGGTGCATTGAGAAACAAAATCCCTAAATTGTATCGAAAAGATTTGCCTTCATTGAAGCTGACAAACACAAGGAAATGTTACCCCAGTGCCGTTCACAGCAATGCCAGCGCTGAAGCACTGTTAACAAAACCATGAGATTGCTTCCCTCCCTCCCCCAGTGCAATAGGAACAATAGAAAACTGAATCAAAGATTCAGTGTTTTACATTTGCTTGGCACCATGCTAACTTAATCAAGAATGAACTTGCTCAAGGATTTTTTCCATAGAAATAGGACAACAAGACGCTCTGGTACCACTCCCAGAGTATGACTCACAAAGAGAAAGCAGCAGAGAAAGAGTGGTTTTTTCCTTTCACAAAACCGCTCACTTCCTTTGAAGGTTATGCACTTGTTTTTGTTTCTAAATGTGTTATTTGATTCTCTTCCTATTAATGCTTGAAAAAATAGTCTTAAAGGTAGATGACAGCAATATTTATGGAGTGGGTTGTCATCCCCCTCCATTTTTGCTGAAAGATGCATGCTACATTCCTTCTGTGTTTAGTCACTTCAATACAACATGAAACCCCAACATGATTGCAAGTTCTCTTGACTGCTTACTAAATGGGTTTGTTCTAGCAAAACAGACCAAATGATACCAATAAATTCTCTCTCAACATTCATTCATTAGCGTTAAGAAGTATTGTGACAGGCAAGACTTCTCTTGATGATTAAGGTACTTCTCACTCAAGCTAAACCCAAAGGCTGGCTTTTCACTTCCACCCTCTCTGATTTTTTATCAGCCAACTTCTAAACAATATACTCAAATAATATGCTAAGATTGCCCTCCACTTAAAAACACTGATCAATATTTTTGTCCTACTCGTTACAGAATGATTAGGTTGCAAAGTTCTAAACTCACATTTAGTTGCAGTTCCTTGGTATAAATTAGGTCATTGTTCCACATTCTTGTTAATGTCATGTTTCCCGACTGCTGTAGTTCATTATGACTGTATTGCTTATACTGTCTATATACATGGCAATCAAACAACTTCTCAAACATTTCAAATCGTTCTTTGAGCTCCAGTAGCACAAAAACTTTAATGTATCTGGGACTATTAAGCAAATACCTGTTGTTCTGAGAGCAAGAGAATGAACTAGTACCTGACCTAGAAGAAAGGCTTAATTTTTAGTTTCAGTTGATTCCATTTTGGTCATGTCACTGTGTTTTGCTAGCAAGAGAGTTTCTTTTAACACTTTGCCTCTCAGAGAAAAAGGCTGAAGTAATATGAATGAATGGTGGTGCTGAGGGACTTGTTCAACAGTAAAATCTGGTAAGTAAACCTAACGCATTTCAGATAAACCTATGTTAATGGGGCTTTGGGAAATGTGCACTTTTTAGGTGGATGGCTTATTGCTATTTCTTTGCAAGAACAAAAGTATTAAAAAGGTATTTAAAAGGAATATTTAAGACAAAAAAATGGAGAAGGATGTTTTGGAAACATGGAATATGTATCTTAACACAAATTACCAGGATTTATTAATATGCCTAATATTTTACTTTAGATAAGAAAGAAAGCAAAACAGGAAGAAAAGTGTTGCTCACATTCATGTTACCACCATGAGACATGTCTCTATGACTACTGTTGATTCTGGGTGTACCTAATCACATGTACAGAACTATGGGTTGGAGCTGATGTGTAGTGAGTGCTATAGCTGAGGGCTATACACTCTAAATAATTCCCAGTATCTGCAATGTCAGGGTTGATTGGGCTTTAATTTTAAGGGACTTCCAGCTTTGCTTTTCTCTTTTTTTTTTTTTTTCTCTTTTCATTTCAAAGGTAGCAAAACTAGCTAACCAAATCACTTGAGTAGAAAGTTATATTGAATTCTCCTCATCTCTACTCCTGCTTGCCTCTGCGGTTTTTGATTATTTGGTGTTTCCCCTGCGTGAGACTTCATTTCTCTGGACTGACTTCTGAGGCCTCTGAAATCCAGGATCATTGGTAAAACTGGTTAAAAGCTAAAATCCCCATGCCATAAGAAATGTTAAATTCTATAGGCTTTTTACTGGATTGTAAACTGTTTCAAGGTTGGGAAGTTCATGCATCTTTTACTTTTCTGATATTTTATGCAATCAGCTCATCTGGGAACTCAGTAAGAGCCCCAGACAAATGATTATTGATTTGTTCAGGTGATTTATTGTGATGGGACTTGCCCAAGTCCACCTTGGAAAGATGTGGGAAGGTATGTAGTTAAAGACGACGATACACAGGGAGAACAAGTTCTGAAACCTCTCCTCACCCTCTTCCCTCCAACCTGCAAACAAAAGATTCTGGACAGTGGCCAGACTTGGAAAGTTGCTCTACACAGGGTTCACAAAAAAGGTATTTTAGTTTGATTTATCCTGGTTTGGTAATAAAGACAGCCTTTGCAGTAGGGAGTTTTTATAGTGGATATATGTGGGTGCACCACAACCTTCCACCCTCTGCATACTCATGTAGACTTACATCTCATTACTGTCTAGCTATTAATTGTATGTGTCTGTGAACAATGATGGCTTCAAGTATTAAGCTGTCAATATGACTTTCCCAGATGAACATCTGAGTAGGCGTAAATGTCATGATAAGCATGCTGCCTTCATGTATCACAGCAAGTTATTATCTCCTTTTTGCTGATTCTTATATAACTATATTTTTGGCTGATAAATAGAATAAATACTTAATTTTTTTCATAGTCAGCTGTGTTAAACATATACATATATGGGGGAAAATTCCTGTTACTAATAGTCATATTTTTTCCTTCAAAATACCTGCCAAACCTGACTGATACTTTTTCACGTTACTTAGATGAACTTGAATGCTTTAGAGTACTTAGATATGTGAGGTTAAATACACCAATATCAATTCAAGTCACCAACACCAATTGGCCCTCAGAAACTCTGGAGAAATAAATGAATTGAATACTTTCTTTTACTTAACAAAATGTGAGAATAATCTTCAGAGGTAGCAGCACTGGCATACTATTGCCAAAAATGTATCTGAGGGGCTGGAGACAGGCAGACTCATCCACAGTTTTTGAAAGTTACAATAAATTTTAAAAGTACTATTTATATTAATTTTGGATTTTTTTTCTGTTAGTTTTCCAAACTGAAATAGTGTTAGACCCATAATATATAGCAGGAAAACACAGGGGAATAATAAAAAAACATGGCATGAAATTGATACTTTAGACAAAAATTAGAAACTAAAGAGGCATCAAAAGTAGGGCAATGCAGTCTCACATTTAAGATAAGTATTGTTAATGCAGAATCCCACAGAAAAACTTTCCTTGCAAAAAAAAAAGCAAGATCATTAAGCTCCTGTGCAAGTTTTATCCTTATAAGCACTTGTTATTATTATTTACAGTACAGCAGCTAAAAAGATTTTAGAGCTTTCTGGGCATTATTCTCTGGGCTGTTTAGGTTCTAGGCTGCTGGCGTAGCTGTTAGGCTGCACTGTTGGTGGTGCTTCTTCCCGGGAGTCAAAGTCTGACAAATGTGATGAAATGCAGAAACTGATAATCAGAAAAAACACAGAATTTAAATGCAACAAAGGTTTGGCGCAATTCATATGTGAACTTACAGGCTGCCAGTACTCATTTTATTTAACATTTACTGCTACTCCAAGCAAACTTTTTTTAAAAAAGATCTTTATTGTAGTTTTGTGTGTTTTTGTGTCAGGGTCAGGAGCAGATGCTTGAACTTTCTAATCTCTTCTTGTCAGATCAGCACATGGAAAAATCAAGCAATACTTTTAAGTCTTTCAGAGATCATCTTTTTCAGTGGCTGTTGGAGAACATGAGTGTGAAAATGTTCAAACCAAACGTTCGCCAGGCGTCTCTCAGTGTTCATGTAATCCTCAGTGCTTAAGGGCTTTGAGAAAAAGCATGAGGAGGAAAGTATTTCTTATTTCTTATTCCTCTTTAAAAGATACTGCTGATTCTACTTGTCCATTAATGCCATGATTGGATAAAACAGAAAATGCTCCTTTGCTTCTGTTTAACTATTCTAAATCAAAGTTTCTAAACATTGTTTCCTTAGTTTACCTCTGTGAAGAGCATAGCTGTGTGCAGGACATAAGAAACTATGCTCCGAAGTGACTGACTTTTGTCTTAGTTTTTAATTAAATCTCAGCTAAAATGGAGAAATGAAGGCTAGACTTTTAGGAAGTAACTAGGGTGTTTAAGTGCCCAGCCTTTAACTTTTGATGGAAACCAAGCAGAGGGCTTTAAGACACTTTTGATAGTCTTGCCTCAATCTGTGATTGAGGTTGATAAGTTCCACCATTACAAGATTCTGCTCAGCTAATGGACATAGCACTAATTATTTCACTGAAGTATCAGTGTATCACTAGAAACAAACTCAAGTCTTTGTCTTCTTAGCCATTCTCCTTTTCTTAGATCCATTTACAAAGAACTGGGTTTCTGCAGCTCTTTCATCATATCCCATAGCTTAAAACTCCTCTTAGTTCTTCTTCAGCATTTTTTCTAGAGCTTTATTCCATGTTTCCGCCCCATTCCAGTGTGGAAAGCTTAATATTCTGGCAGTTTACGTAGAGCCTCAGACAACTTCTCTAGAAATTCTTGGACTTCTGTTGTCATTGGCTTTTCTTCCTTTCTTTTTCTCTTCTTCGAGCAGTTGTTTTCTTTTTACATTTTTCTGGGTGTCTGTTTTAACCCTTGGTCTAGAAAAATATGGTGCAGCTTTTTGGACACATGCCAAAATAAAAAAAAGATAAGTGCCAAGTTCTTAGTTTTAAAATAAGACCAGCAAGAGAGTATGAAATGATTCATCACTTCCTGGCAAGTGTAATTATCGCTGCAATCACCATTCATTATCTATTTGCACCCTTTAAAGATGTGCTAAATATTACTGTAAGTTCAGAAAGTTATTGTTTCAACTGAGTCAACTGAAAAAAATTAGCACAGGTTTGTGCTTTAAACAGGAAACAATACCGATCTCCAGGACTCGCAGACCTGCCTTCCTTAGAATGACCTGCAAGAAATGTGTCACATCTGTGTAAAAATGGTATATGCTGAGGTTAGGATAGCAGCTATCGAAAAGAAACTATTTCCGCTGGTTTAGCTATTGTATTTCTCATTGTCGGAAGCTGACTGCTGAAATGTGAAACTAGTTCCACCTCTTAGCTGGGCGTTTATTCACTGTCTAAACTGGGACTTTGGAGATCCAGTAATTATGTTTAGTATTCAGTTCGTGTATTTATTCATCCTGTTCTAAGCAAATCACTTGTAGCTTCACTCCTGTAGATGCTCCCTGGCAATTATCTATAAGCAAACAAGGAATCTTATTTTGACAAGGTACGGTTGTAATTCCTCTGTATTTTGAACCTTACAAAAATGACTCAAAGCATAATTGATTCTGCCTATAAGTAAACTACTGTGGGATGCAGATTCATTCTCACCAGTCATTGCTGAAAGTTTAAAACAAAATTCAGACTTGGTAATATATCAATGTACTCATTTCTCGGATAAGTTATGTTGTGACATCTTTGGGGTAGCCATCGGCTTTCTGTTCTGTTTGTATAGCAACTGGTACAATGCTGTCTTCATCTACCACTGGGAATTTTGGGTATTGTCACAGCAAACAAATGTTTAAAATACATTGTTTAAAAATCTTACAGTGCATGAAAATTTTTCCAAGTTGTTAGGAATGACTGCTATGTTAGTGAAAAATCTTTACCTAACAAGTAAATGCTATTATTTAGTATTTCAGCATTTATTTTTGCATGTCACCTGAGCTCTGTTCATACCCAGGGAGGTTAGGCGCAAAGAGCTGCCTTTATTTCCCTGATCCTGTGGCATTCAGCTCTACCTGAAGGTCTCTCCTGTGACTTTATATGGTTGTATGTTAGAATCAAATCCTTCCCAAAACATGTCTCATGCTGGAATACTACTAAAAATGGAGGAATCAAATGGTGTGTAACAAAAGAAGTTTTAAGAATGGAAGGAGGGGAGGAGGGAATGACTTCAATGGAAGTAGTAAGGGAGGGAGAAGACTTCACAATCCCCAGAAATGATGTGTGTGGGAATCGCCCTAACCTACATTATCTTCTGAATTCCTTCAGTCACTATGCCCAGCTGCTGATTAATTATGGTAGGACAAAACAGCATTTCAAAGTAGGTTTCAGCTTTAGAATGAGTGAATATATTGTCTGTCTAAGACGACTGTGTCAAAGTGTAGACATTTCAGTACTTTTACATCAGGAAAATATATGGATGTTTTGTAAATTGTCATATTCAATTGAGAATCTTATATGGATTTGCCTTTTAAAATTTCGTAGTATGAAAAAGTGCTAGAGATTAAAGTAGATTTCATTTCATTCTCCATTAGAGTAATTAGATAGCTGGGAAGGGCACTGAACACCTTCTATGTTTCCACAGGTTTTTTAGAGTCCAGAATAGTTATGTCTTTGACCTCTTCTCCAGGCAACGTATATGAGGCTGACTTGTGAAATTTCAGTACTATTCCTACTTACTCCTACCCAAGTCAAAGATGTTAGTGAAGAATCCTTTAAGAAGCTGAAACAGGATAACCCTCCTTGGTTTTGTATCTTCAACTTGAGTTATTGACAGGCGCTGTTTTTGCATTATAATGTTGCTTAACTTGAAAGATTGCATTGTACTGATGGGAGAGGGTGGGTAGATAGGTTTGCTGAACTCCAGACTCAACTAACGATATTTTTTTAGTTAAAACCACGATTATGATTATGCAACAAATTACACGTAACCCTGTGATTTAGTGAGTCAGCCTGGTCAAGTGTAGTGGCCGCCTTCTACAAGATTCTTCAGTATTTTTCATTGCGATTTGAAATTTTATTTGCATTACTGACTGAGCAAAAGTCTGATATCATAGATAGGGTTTGTCAGCAAGCTGGCAGAACATAAGTTTTCCTTTCCTGGCAGAGATCACATTAAGAAATTTATCAGGGAATATTATGTAGACTCAAAATCTGTCAAAAATATGAATGACGGTGTGACAGAAACCACCTGCATAGCTCATGATGTTCTTGGATCAAAGTACCAGCAGGAAATTGCTGCAGTATTCCAAATAGTAAGTGTGGTTTTGGAACAAAGCAGAAACCATGAGAACAAGTTGATATTTGCCTTTTGTCACTTTAAAACAGTTCCTTAAAGCTTAAAGGACATACTGAATTTGTGGCAAGTGCTAGTAAGAAATAGTGAGTTACATATCCACAAAGTGACCAGATCTGTATGAAACTAGGACACCTGATACGTAAGAGGGATGAAAAAGATCTTAGATATTACTGAATAGGAAAGAGGTTTCAAAAGAAGCTATTGCTACAAAGTCACTGAAATGAAAATTTGCTTGATACAGAAGAAGAAACAAAGGAAGAAAAAATACCTAGTTCTTACAAAGAATTTTAGTCCATAAAAATCAAAACACCTATTGAAGGGAAGAAATTTCATCAGCTCCCAGTGTTGAAACCTAGGCAGTCTGAGTTGAAAGTGACCTGTCCAAGATCAATCAATGGACTAATCAAAAGCCTAGAGCTCTTAGGTCCCAGCCCAGAGTCTTATCTATCAGTCCACGCTGTTTACATTTGTACAAGAAGGAAAAATAACCAGGTTATTTTTGCCATTAATCTATTCTAAATGCCACTCACTTCACTTAACAAAGGACATTCTGTGAAGCGAGCAGCTTCCACCATCAATATGGCATAACCATACAAGGCTTTGTGCAGTATTAGCAATAACAAGCTAAATCTCTGTAAGTTAAAATCCAAACTGTCTCCTATGCATTCAGATGTCACTTCAACATAATAATTTTAGATTAATCTAAGAAAAACTGTGTGGATAATGTACTTAACCACTCATGATGCATGTAGTTTCCAAGGTGGTTTCATACAGTTGATGAAATTGTTTTTTATCCAATTTATATTTATATTTAACTTGTCAACATCACTTTAGACAAAGTCCGAGGAAGGGTCATTTCTTACAACAGTTATCAATAGAAGGATATTTTCCTGCAGATTTGAAGGTATGGTTTTGATACTAGGTGGCTGAAATTAGAGTGCGAGTTTGATCTGTTTGCTATGTGGTGCCTTTGCCTTTTAGACTTAGTTTTTCCTCTGCTGTTGTCACTGTGAATGAATACAGTGACTTGATTCATCACCTCTTTTGTTCTATGGTTCCTTGAGAAACGTATATGCATATAATTGCTTTTAGGGCTCGGAGGAATTTTCTAAGAATCATACACTGGCTGGAAACTATATTTGGCAAAGAGTTATCGAAGGTTTGTTGTCAGAATAGAAAGGTGTATCCACTGGCTCTGAAGTGCTCTGACACAGGTACATTTTTGCTCTATAGTTTGGAGTATTATTAACTTACAGCAAGAGCTGTGAGAGCAAAATTAGAATTCAAAATTATGTTTGTGGTCCGAAAATACAGTGCAATTGCCAGACTTTTGCCACATTTAGGCAACAGTAATCAGCTGTACAAACACAGGATGGGGAAAAACTAGCTGCATTGCAATACTACAGAAGAGGATCCAGGAGGTAATCACAAAACTTGAACAGAAGTCAACAGTCGCCTGCTGTTAAGAAACAGGTAAAATATCATGCTGGGAGATATAATCTCTGTTAACACTTGTGAACACTGTCACAGTGATCTGACGTCTGCAGTTCATGCATCTCTTTCCAAACACTGGTCATTGTCTTGGCTTGTATTGTTTCTGTTGGTTGCAAAATACTACTTATGTATCTGATTTTGAGCTCCGCATGCCCATCACAGTGTTATTCTTGAGAGGTTTTGTACCCTTTTAAATGTTCACAATGTCAACCTGAAGTGCAAAATGTTCTTTATTTGCAAATCTAACTGCTCAAGAGCAAATACAGTCTTTCAGTAGTATCATTCTGAGATATTTGTCCCAGATCACCATCATAATTTGTTTGGTTTCATTTTTATTTTCAGAGATTCAGACTGCATGTTTGTGTTAATGAATGGTTAGGTCTCCCACTTTTCACTCTTTTCAAGGATATGTGTTTGCAGTTTTAAAATTTTCAGTTTTAGGTGGAATGCAATTTTCTTTAGCATCTGCAATACAGTTTCATAGTTACAGTTTCCTGATCTAACAGGAAAATACTGAGATGTGCATCAGAACCAGTTATTCTAAGAACTAAAGCTACTTTCTGGCTTATTTTCCCGCTGCTGGCAGCCATTGCTGGAAGAGACCAACGAAGCACTATTTAGATCTGCAATTATTCCTTGTGTTTCCAAAAAGCCTCAGGTCTCTGGGAGCTTTTCATGGCTCCCTTCTTGCAGTAATGTTTCTTGCTTTTGATACCCTGAGCCACTTGGAAGTCTAATTCATCATTATCCCCGATCATTATTCCTCCATGGCTTTGTAACATGAGCTTCTGCACGACACAGTCACTGTTTGAACTCCCCCTGAACCCCTCCCTGAAGATACAGCTCCCCAAACCAGAGAAATCCAAATCACAAAAACAGTAATTTATACAGGAATATGAAAGACAAATGTTATCAGAAATAGAAAACAACTTTTTTTTATATAGACATATTCCTGGCATTTCCGTGGTCTTTGTGTTTCTTTTCTAAAAATGATCACGCCAAAACAGCCTTAGCAGAGTTGACCTGAGTAGCCCATAACATTTTCCTTAGGCTATATATTTTTGTGAAATGTTTTTCTTAATTGTGGTTTTTAAGGTTGTCCCTGTAATATCACTAAAAGAATAATTTCCTAAGGGTCAAAGAGTATAATGGAAGAATTCATATAACTAATCTGGATAAAGGCACTGGATAAATAGCAGTGCATTGGTCCAACTGAGAAAAATTCTTAGTTGTAATTGACATTCTACTGACAGAAGTCATGTGGGCACAGATGCTTGCTTATATAGAGTAAGGATGAAAGCCAAGTTCATAAATGTCTCAAATGTTCTGTAAGAAAGCCTGTTAAATGAACAATTTTATTTTAGCACCTGTCATATAGTCATTAATTATAACATGCTCGTTTCATTTTACATACTATTTAAATGCTCACCATTGTTAAATACTTTGATGATTATATGTATCTGTAGAGTGAAGTCATTCACTGTACCAAACCAGAGTCATTCCATGTCATTGAATTTAAAGTCTTTAACTTACTATAGTGGCTTACAATAAATATTGTGGGTTACTTCAAATAAAACTGAAGAATAGAAACAGCTGTCTCAATCTGAACAGAAGACTTACCTGAACACAAGAGGTTCAAGCAGTGCGCCTCAAGAAACTTCAGAGAAAAGGGTGTAAGCCCAGTCTGCATAGTTTGCAGTGAGGCACAGAGCGTTGGCAGGTGAGGATTGGCTACTAAAAGGTTAATTTGACCCATACCTGGTTATCTCAGTCTAAGGCTTGGAGAAGATACCATGCTAAGTGCCCTGCTCAGGGCTGAGTGGTAGTACTAGTGGCTGTTCTCTTTAACATTCCTGTTTCTGAGCTACACTAGTGCTGCTAACAGGCTATGTGGAGGCATGTTTAGCATCTTCATGGCTCATATTGTTCTTATGTAAAAGGGTGTAATTCCTCACTTGAAAAATGGCAGTGAGCTTCTCTAATATTTCTGGAAGCACATCTGACAGGTGTTACCCAAGTTCAGGGCTCTTGTGGGGGGAAAAAGGTTAAAATTCAGTGGAGAGTGTGTTTTCCCATAGGTTTACTTCAAGATCCACTAAAACCTGTTTTTTTAAAGGAATAGAAATAGTTCTTTCTTAAGGCTATCTCAAATTGCATTTTTTATTTTCCACTGCAGATGTCCTGATTGGTTAGGACCTATCCTAACTGGATAGGTCTTTTTGTTGGGAGTATGATTTACCACATACAGTGTACTTAATGAATATTGCTCCATCTGCTCTTTAAGGACCACACTGACAGTGAGTTTAATCATGCAATGAATGCTACTGACATCAGTGGGACTGATGTTATAACAACTTCTCTCTGATGTGAATGAGGGGTCTCTGTTTTTCAAAATGTCCAAGATGAGACTACTACAACTCATGGTAGGGAAATACTGAATTCATAGAATTTTGTTTCACTGTGAGAATTAGTTGTAATGAATTGGTATTGTTAAGTGTGCTCAGCTGCGGCTATATTGGCTGGTTGGGACTAGTTACATGACCATGTATGTCTTATATTTCTTTTTTCTATATGCATGAATTTAATTCTTGTGCCAAGCAGTCTGGTCTGAATATTCAAAAGCATAGAGTAGTAGACAAAATAGAAGTCTGATAATAGCAGAGCCACTAAATGCTTGACATTCCCCATGGCACACCTACTGGGCTTCAGCAAAAACATCGGTTTGTGATACACGTGGTGGTATCTGTTACGCATTGTTTGACTGGATGGGATATTGTTATCTTGGACATGTTAATTCCACTTCTAGCTTGTCTTGTCAGCATAGTAGCAGAGTAGCAGTAATGAATGTACAGATCTCCCTGCTTAATTATAAATTCTGCAACAAGATAATTAAAAATCTGCTACTTGGCTATTTATATCATTAATTTCAAATTAGTCTCATTATGCTTTACTGCTTGACAATAATCTGTATAATAAAAGAGACTTACTGTGCTCATGGCAGTGGTATTTAAAAGCTGTTGAGAATATGTATTTTATATTAAAGGGAAAAATGTATATTAAACATTAGCAGAGAGCTGATTTTGTTACTCATAAAAATGAGATTAGAAGTTAATCTCTAGTGTCAAATATTTAATAGGTAGGAGCAAAAAAACAAATACTGGTATGAAATATACTTGTCAAAGAAGAAACTGATGTCAAAATGCAATGGCAACTTTTGCTTTTGTCATGAGAATTTGTAAAAAATAGATGATAAAAGTGCACAATATTTCAGTGTGCTGACTAAGGGGAACCATGAAGCTCCTGGAACTCAACAGAAGAATCTTGCATCTTTGCCTTAATGGTTCTCATCTGAATTGTATTTCAGTGATTTAGTTCAAATTGCTGGTTCTGATTCTAGTCAGACGGTACCCACATAACATAGTCCAAAATCACAACAAATAACAGAACTCGGCATGTTTTTTGACAGGTTCCAGAGAAAAATGTGAGATGGAGTGAGTGTGAAGCAAAATTGTTCATCCTTCCATTAGGGGATGAGTGGAACTGAGTGGTAAAATTCTAGTAAGAGCTACAGAGTTGACACCTTTTGGGACGAGGGAAAATGCACCCAGTCTTCAGTTCAAATAAAGTAAAATATTATACAGTGGTCAGTTTTAATCTACATCTTACTAAAATTATTTTTCAGCTGTTGTCAAGATGTTTTTAGATACTGGAAAACCTTTTTCTTACTGAATGTTGTGTTTTAATTTATCATTCAGCTAGTGACTCATAAAAAGTTTAATAGTTCCATAAAAGACATCAGTACACAGATGTTGTTAAAAATTCTGTTCTTTGTTGCTTTTAGTTCAATTTTAAGACTTTAGTATGAAAAATATCATTCTTAGGTCCAGGTACACCTACAGACCATAGGTAAGGAATTTAACAATACCTTGGTGTGTGCTTTGTCTTTTTAGCGGATAAGCAAAACAGTGCATTCTCTGGGGCTGGGAGCATAGCCCATTACATGTATGCTAAATTCATATGTAAAATAACTGCGTGAGTAATAAAGCCAATTATATTGTGCCCACATTCAAACATCTCAGGGAATTTAACTAGCAAAATTAGTCTGCCTCAGCCTTGAGTTCAGGCAGATTATTGTATAAAATGAATGCATATTCAATTTTTTTGCAGTTTGTGGTTCTAGTACAGTTTTGAAATTAATTTTTCTGAAATGAGATTTTAAATGTATGAATGAAGAAAGATATGTTTCCATGAAGAAGGGGAAAAGAAAAAATTCTGGGCAGAGGCCTTGCAGGAAACCATGACTCATTCCGTGTTTATAACGTTTGGTGTGTTTCACATTCTCTAGTCAGGTCCTTTTTTATATTGCTGACAAACTTTTGACCCTTGATAAAAAGCGTGAGCACTGAACTACTTTTGAGCACCGTTTTTATTTTAAAAAATTGTTGACTCAATAAGTGATATTCTGACAAGCTCACTGTAGATTAACTGACTGTCAAAATTTATCCAAAGGATTAACAGGTCCTGAACACAAACACACTAGTGAACCCTTTTTCAGGATCATTACCAGTGATTTCAGTGGGAAATATACTGTATTTCCCACACTTATATAATTGTACTCACTTTCTCTAGCAAGAGGCTGAAAGATTCTTTGTTGGTTTTGCATATGTACTTTTTAAATCAAATGAGCTGATGCATTTGAAATATGTTTGAGTTCTCTCATATCTAGACTACAATTAGCTGGAGAGCCTTGTTTTACATAGTTTAGTCATACCAAGAATTAACTTTACTGGGGGGAGAGAGAAATATTTGATATACAAAAAGTCTACATTTCTCCTTTGCTTGTTGTTTTTCCTCTCTGGAAATGCTATTGCCAAAAAACAGGGTGAGTTTTCTTCTGGGTCTCCTTAAAGTTTTGCTAGAAGAGATAAACTTCCCACTAGTCTTCTGTCATGAGTACACATAAACTTGTCACACTTGGAAGGATGTCATCACAGTAAATAGAGACTTGGGAAGAAGCGTGTGTGATGTTGGGGAGACGGTGAGCTGGTATAAGGAGGAAAATAATGTAGGTAGTTTATATGTAGAATAAGAGATATAACTCTGTGCAGTCGTCTTGTCTTTGAAAACGAGTATTGTGTATTGCAAAGGCCATAACAGAATCTAGATAGAAAGAAAAAAAAATTCGCATCATTACTATTTGCATTACATTTTGTGAATATCTTTGTAATAGAAAGATAAGAATGATCAAAATGTTATTGTGTTAGAACAATAGATTTCTGAGTCATGCACAAGACATTTTTTGTCTATGGCCATGTTACATATCTAAGGATAGAGCTGAACTCAGAATTTCATTTATCACTATTTGTAAGACTTTAAAATGATGAATGTCAGATTTCAAGACATCTACAGGGAAACTGTTATTTAAAAGCAATTTTCGCAATCAGAAAGCAGAGCTCTGGTATTATTAGTGTTGCTATTTCAAAGAACAGTTTTGTAAGATGATATATAATCACCTGTAGAGTTTTTGCTGTTGCAGCTTCTTTTATATCTAACCAATGGATAATGGCAATGTGACCAAAGAACAAATAGTTGATAGAAAAGACACTGCAATAACTCCCAGATACTGCTAATCCCCTAGGGAAATGCATGTGTGTGTACTTCCAGATAGTTTCCATGTCTCCCAAACTGGATGCCAGAAATCTAATGATGAAAACCAGAAAATGTCAATAACTGTACTTAGACCAGAGTATTTTAACTAATGAAAATGAAGCAAGTTCCAGAAAACTAAGAAATAGCTGAACTTGAGACCATGATGAAAGGCAGTGCAAAATACTTTCAAAATACAAAATGAGAAAAAAAATCTTATTGTATCTGAAGCAGAATTGCCTGGAAAAAAAGCTTTAAAAATAATGTTTATATTTCATATATCATTAATCAGAACAGGCCTACAGTTCTTCCCATTGTCTTGTTTCTCTATTATGTATGACTGATGGTTGTTTAAATTTTGTTTCAAGTTCATACTCTGCCACCTACACAGAAATTTAAAACTGGATTTGAACACGACTTAAGAAGAAAAACCTATGTAGTGGAGAGGTAGTTATGATAGATTCTTGCCTCTTTATTCCAGTCTTTCAGATGACAACTTCTATTGTATAGAGAGAAAATTGATACAGCCTACCATGTCTCTTCTGATTCCTTTTAGCATAGTCTGTGTCCTGTTAAATGCCCATATATTTTCCATGGGGAACTGCAGTTTAGCAGAGAAATTCTTTTGGTCATGATCTTGCTCTTGTCCAATAGCCATTCTTAACATATGCCACAGTTACTCTTGTTTTCCTTTCTGGATAATTTTGGAGTTCTAAATTGTACCGAATTATTGTACCGAATGTTTATACTGACATACATTTTAATTATTATCTTTAAAGAGTTTAGCCATTTTTTTTTTGCTTGATATTCTGTAGCCCATCTGTACTAAGTCCTGGGCATTTTATTACCTTTTTCCCCCTTAGAGAACAACAGTATGCTTAGTCAGTAGTTGCCGTATTGTCCAGTATATAGTTGCCATTATATGTATACATTTAGAAAACACACGGCACATCAATTACAGTGTTTTCCAATCGAGACTGAAATTCCATCCACTGTGGCCAATAATAATACTGCACTGGCTCAAAACCAAAGAATGCCATGTTTTGACTTTTGTATCTCAGTGCTAATTTAGCGTCACAAATCCCAAAGGAATTTCTTTCTCCTTCTCCTTTCCCTTCCCTTCCTCTGCTTCTCAACCCCCGCTTCCCCTTCACTGAGGATGCAGCATATAAAATCCTAATAATATCAGGTAGAATCAAACAAAATACAACTGTGACACTGGTTATGTCCTTCAGATGAGTTTTATTAATTGGGAAAATTCATGTCCCCATGAGACATTGGTATTTGTATTTTTTGGTATTTCTACTTATTTGCTTTGAGCTTTGCTAAGGCTCCTAAGATGTAGTAAAATATAAAAGCAGAAGTAAAGGACTGGGAAGCTGCTTAAGCCAAGTTCCTGTGCTCCAGTCTGAGCAGGAAAGTCTTAGCAGGGAAATTAATCTCCTGTGTGACGGCATTGGCATAAGTCTCTGCTCAGTTTGTGTGTGCATGTCAACAGGCAAAGCAAGAGAGAATAAAACAATTTTATAAATATTCTTACTTATGAGAGGTAAAAAAAGGAAGCCACAACTTAAAGACCTGCACAACTGTTTACACAGAGCTTTACCACACGTACTACAACAGATCCAGTAATGTTTGCCAACACTTCTATCTGCATTCTGAATGAGTCACAATTATCTTCAGTACTGTCTAGTTTTTCAAGCTTGGAGAAGTCATTAGGTTAAATTTTAGGAGTGGGTTTTGCTGACATCAACACAAAGAAATGAATTGAGACTGTCCTACACGTTTATGTATGCAGAGTGCAATAAGCTTAATGCAAACCTGGTAGAGCAGTTGGGTGAAAAAGCATTCAGCCTGATTTATGACAGGATGAACTGTGCTGAGGAATATGGGTACCTATATGGAGAATGTGGGTAACTATAGTTTAGCTCTTAAACCATTACACAAACACACTTCTAGTAGGTAGTATTCTATATTAAGCATGACATGCTTGTGATAAAGATTACCCTTTGTATGGCAGGCAATTACAGCATCTCCTATAGCATTTAACCTGTGTCTGGAGACAGCACAAGACATCAGACACCTGGGCAATTTTACTGGCTCGATACAGGCAGATTTGGAGATCCTGCATGTGGACTGGAAGCTGGTAAAAGGGGTGCTGAGAGGCATATCCCTCTCATTATCATGAAAAGGCTGTGACAGCTGTTCTGTCTTGTAGAGAGCCTTGGAAGACCCTCTTCCTCGCTTAAGTGACAATGATGGCATAGATGGATTTCACATCATCCTTTCCAGAAATAGGCTGTTTCCGTAAACTTACATGGCTATGTTTATAATCTGGAAGATTTTTAATTATGTTTGCTTTTACTTTTTTTTCTTTAGGCTACATTATGTGTGACTTTCTGCCTTTCCTCATTTGAGATGTTTTCTAGATTTCTGTTTTCTCTGTTTAGTCCAGTATGTCTCTGCTGAATCCTGTTGCCCCAAAGCAAGAAACGATGCTTCAGGTGAGCTTTAGGAACACAGAGAGAATGGGAGGTTGCTCTTCTGGACAATACTCCCTTTTATATGTCCGAGGGTGATGCTTGTATTTTCGTAAGACTGTGATGGTATGTTTAGTTTATGATTCACTGCTACTTCCCATGCATTTTCTGAAGAAGTGCTGCCTAGTCAATGGCCCCTTGTCCAGCAGATTATTCCCATGTGTATGCAGATCTCGGTATTTTTTATACCCTCTTTTTTTCTGAACATTTCTGCAGTTTGTCAAGGCCATTCAGAAGAGTTTAATATTGTCAGTGCTGGGTGAAGTCTATCACCTACCTCCATCCAAACCATTGAAGAAAACATTGAATAGTGCTGGCCTTGGGACAGCAAGTTTCTTGGGTAAATTATCTTTCTACTTTGACAGAATTACTACTCTTTCAATACAGTTTACCAATTATTTTTCTCACTTATATTCCAGCAGTTTCATAAAGATGATTTCTTTTTTCCCATAAGTGGTTAATCATGCATTTATAATTTCTTTGTCTTCTCTTTCTGTTGGTCCTCCCACCTATCTATCTTTCTACAGGGGTAGATGAGCCCTTAACCCTGACCGGCAATGCCTACACATATCTTCATTAGCCAGTAGATATTTTAGCTAGAAAGTAGAAAGAATCAACTGTCACACGTACAGATTACTGGTTCTTAAATTTACCATCTTAGTTGCCCATAGCTTCGAAATTAAAGTAGGAGAAATAATTACATTTCCAGACTTCTGGCAAAGAGCTACAGATCAATAAGAAATATGTGGCATTAAAACAAACAGAATAAAATATCTTGGGTTCTAGCTCAAATGTAGTCTTTTGCCTTGAGACATAGTATAGATAATCAAATTACTTAACTATTGCTATAAATCCTGAGCTTAGGGAAACTCAGGTTTTGTAAGTGGTAAAGTATTACACGCTTTTGGTCCAAAAAGTCTGCTTTCACATGAACATATGTGTGGGAGATGAAATAAAAATAGCTTGCATCACATAGAAAGAGCAGTGGTCATTGGTTGCAATGGGCAAACAATAGCAACAATAATTGGACAATAAACTGAAAAACAAACAGTTCAGGAGTTTTCTGCTTGAGTTTCATCCAGTGTTGGCAAATTAAATAAGATATCTCTAGGGCATCATTTAAATAGATTTTTACCATTCTAATTACTGCTGAAAGGATTAGTCTGAAATAAGAAATATGATGAAGATTATCTATAGAGGACTTTTTAAAATTGCAGTAATGCTTTCAAGTAAAAGACTTCCTCATTCTAATAAAAATGCACCCCTTCAGTGCATTCTGTGTATCAGGTCCAGGTATATCCTACAATTGACTAATATTACTCTAATATGCTCTAATACTGTAGTCTGCAAAAAGTTACATGCTTTATACGTGAATTTTATACATGTGATTTTTCCCACTGAACAATATAGGAATAATCTTAGTGGGACTCAGGCTTCAGGCAGTCTAGTTAATCTATCGTATCTTTCTGAAATGCCCTTTCTTGAAGAATTTGTGTGAATAATTATTCAACATGTAGACACGATTTCTGAATATTACAACGAAAAAATCAGTGGGTTGTTGCTGTATTGAATGAAAAAATGGTCAAAAAATGCTCTTTGGAAGATGAAAAACAATGCAATTAAAGTGAAGTTCTGTTACCATTTTATATTAATATTTTCTTTCCCTGTCTTTTTTTTAATAGCTCAAAATTCCTTGTAGCCAAAGAAATTACACTGCAGGAATTTCAGCTCCCCCAAATACTACTTTTTACAGTGCCGTGTTTGAATGGAGGTCCCATGAACAACAACGTGCATTGGGCTAGGCCCAGAAAAATTTACTTTTAAGATGAATACTAGTTTCAGGACTGATAAAACTGCTAGATGAAAGGTTGGGGAGTTCAATGGAAAAACATGTTTGGTATAGCTCTCACTGAGAATTTGCAGATTTTTTTAATCTTTCTTGAAACTCTCAAAAGATATCAGGATTTTTACCCTGGGCTACAGATAATCCCTCTGAATAACAGAAGTATAGCAGTCCTATGCATATAATGTGAAACAGAAAGAAAAGGGAGATTTCTTTGTGATTTTCAGCTTTCTCTATAGACAGTGAGTGAACACACTTCAAAAAGGAGCAAATTATTTTGAAATGCTGAAACCCAGAGCAGGAAAACTACATGAAGAATAATGTGAATCTTGGCAGGCAAGAGTAAGTAAGATCATGAGTACAGGAAAGTCTTTAAAAAGATGGCAACACTGTGAACACTGGATATTGTTGAAGAAAGATCTTCAGATCCTTCAAGATCTTGGCAAAAACTAATCTGTGATCTGATAAAGATAATTGTTTTCCCGATGAAGATGTATTTCTCTCTACTTCTCAAAGTAACAGAGATGAAGAGTGGGGCAAAGTGAAACTGAATTGACACAGAATAATTGGTGATGGCTGTCTGATAATTTTTCCTTTAGGTAATTACTGTATGGCTGTGTCAAGAAAATAATAGTTTTATATAGTGTGGGGATCAGTTTCTGGGTCCTTTCAGGCTAACCAAACTTTACACTGTCACTCTGTTGTATAAGCAATATATATTAGCTCTAGGAAGAGATTTTACCCGTTTCAGTAAAATCCACTAAACTGCTAAATTCTCCTTTGTGAAAATACAGATTACTGGAATGTTTGTTATCTCTCTGTTTGTTATATAACATTATTTCATGGAAATTTTATGAATTTAATAATTTGTGCGTAATGTAATATGAACTTTCTTGGTCATATACAGCCTCAGACACATCTCAGTGTTACTTATCTTGCCTTTTCTGCAGATTTACAGTGTCCCTCAAACTTAATTTGATAATGCCAGTGCTATGCATTTAAAATCTACCACTCTTCTGTTCTCCCTCCAACCAAAAATGCAATTGCAAAAGATGCCCAACCTTCCTGATCCTACTTGTCATATATCGATAACTTCACCTAGCACATACTAAGTGCTTTTCAAGAGTTAAGCCACAAGGGAGCTCCAGGGCTGGGTCATAGGGAAGAAACAACTGCGGCAGGCAGGTCCTTTGCTTCCTTGGCAGGAAGGGGGCACACGGTTCCAGGGTACCGTGCAGCCAGAGTGTACAGCTACACATATGGTGATGCTTGCTGCTGGTTTACTGCTCCTCTGGCTGGGTTCCATGTTTCTCGCCAAGCCCTGTGCCAGCACAGCTTTGTTATGGGCCCTTTGACATGCCTGGGATCATGACTTGAGTTCACCGAGAACCACGATCAGCCACTTCTGCTTTATAGCTTTCTTTACAGCCTGTGTTCACTGCTGTTGAATTCTTCCTGATTTAAGTCAGCGTGATCTCAGAGCAAGCTTTTCAGTTTGGATCTCTGTTGAAATCTTATCTTGCAAACAGTAACAGTTTGCTACTGTCACTATCTGAACTTGGTCATTTTTGTTTTCCTCACTCATGTAGCGTCGGTTTGTTTTATGTAGTTATGGTCCTACCAGCTGCAAACACCATATTCTGCTTCAGCCAACTCTAGGTTATTAGGTTATGAATGCTAAAAATTATGAGCAGTGCTTTAATTTGCATAGCTATATCCACACATCATGCAGAGTGAATAAAAGCCAGACTGTAAAATAATTACAATCTCTTGAAGTAGAGCCAGCCTCACAGACCAGATCCATCCGTCTTCATTAATTTGTATACAGTTCTTTTACCAGAACAAACTTTCTGAAGGTACTTGCATGGGAATGCTGAAACAGCTGCACAACTTTTATTTTGAAGAAAAAAAAGTTGAGCCTCGGAACAGTGTGCTTTAAAGAGAGAGAGAGAGAGAGTGACTCTGCATTTAAGACTTTGACCAGCATGTGTAAGAAGTGCTCTCATGGCTGGAATAATCTAACAAATTTTTACCTGGGTAGCACTTGGCAAGGCTCCCCTTTTTTCTTGCACAGTTGAAAGGAATCCAATACAATTCCGTGCTTCTATCAACTTGACTCCAGTCTTGCACAGCCTGCCCGGTTTGGTAGTGCACGGCCGTGCCTGGCTTATGTGGCCTCTATGGCCCTTTTTTGCTCCACTGTCAGAAAGAGGGAGGGAGGCTTCCCCCAGCACCAAAATATCATTCTGTGTGCTCTCTGCAGCACAGTAGCTAAGAACAAGTTTCCCGATTACTCCCTGGTCTTTTTGGAGTTACTTGCTGGAAGAAGTCTTTTTCTCCACTTTAAATGGATGATTGTGTTACAATCAAGAAAAAGCATCTCCAAAGACCAATCTTTAGGTAAGTGATGCTATTATTACTTTGAACTGAAAATGTTATGAACTTTACTCTCTACATCCTATTTGTTAACTTAAAGTTCATATGCAAACACACAAAAAATTGTTCAAGAGAAAGAGTTTAATATTATGTAGCCTAGTAACAGATTATTTTGGTGCTCAGAATATTTTTTTTTCACTTGTACTGGGACTTTATAGAAGTTCTTTTTCTTCTTCTCTCTGTCATCTGCGTTCTCTAGTTTTGTATGGGGTTCTCTTTATTATGAAGAGGATCAGCATAGCTCTTGAAAACTTTTTGTATGTTTTTTGTTTTCCTACAGCTCTGCAGTCCCTCGGTGTATTCTGGAATTATAAAACTGTTTAAATGTGGAACTTGGTTCTTGGTTGGTTTAGCTGATTATGTCTGGATGGCAGAATTTTAATGCTTGAAATGATACACCTTTCAGAATAAAGTAGCTTGCTTACTAGGACATGCAGACAAGTGCTTAAAGTTATAACTAATCCGTAAGACTCTTCTGCTAAGAAAGGTTCAAGTTTAAAGAGTAATAAGTTGGAGTTTTTGTGAGGTGTTCTTCACTGCTTCCTACATATGTTAGTTGATCTATGAAACATCTTTCTGATTTCTGATTATTTTATATTTTAAAGTCCATTATAAAAGTATTTTTACAGATCAGGATTAGATCTAGTATATTTGTGCTTTTTACCACAGGAAACCCCTTTCTTTCCTTTGGTCAGTCCTAGCTTTAGACCGAGTGGCCTTGAGTGGGAAATAATGTTTCTCAAACTACTATGAATAAGGATGCAGTGGCTGTAAGATTAAATAAACCTGCAATAGTTCACACTTCTCTTTGTGGCTGGTGACATCTTTAACAAAACTCCAGTTCTTACTGGGTGACATCAGTAGGAAGGATATTGTAACCACAGTGTTGATATAACAAATAAATAGGAAATTATAGATGGTCCCAGAGCAAACACAGGATTGTAATTTATTGGATGGCCACTACTGATGTCATATATCATGGGAGTACAGTAACGGTTAGTATTGCAGCTCCAGCGTAAGTTCAGACAGGTAGTCATGCTAGGATTATGTACTACTAATGTTACATGTGGAGAAATCTTTCAGTAGTGTTACAGTTATGGTGCAGAAAGAGAATCTGGACATTAAAAGGTTACTATGGGAGTGAATTTACTTAACTGTTAACCTTAAATTTGAATGTCCTGTGTGGATTTGCTATGCAATTTATATCGTAAATTAAATTAAACATTTTGCACTTTGCTTTAATAAAGTGGAGTTAAGAAGTTACTTCACAGAAAGCTTTTGACTGATGATTAAGAGACATTAGATATTTTCCTGAAGTGATATCTTTTTATTTAAGCTAATAGTTTAGTTGACTGTATTTCTGTTTAAACATCAATAGTTATTTTTAAGGATCTATGATAGTTATCCCATAAACTGTAATTTAAAAAAAAAAAACCTTTTAAAATGCACATTCTTCACAGTATTTTGGGGCCATTAGAATTGTGGGTGAATAAGTGCATATTTCTTGATATGTTTAAGAGTCTGCTATAGAACTCTGCTGTAGCTAGTGTAGTACTGCATAGTTTGCAAGAGCTTTCTTAACAGATGTTTCCCTAAATTGTCTTGTGGGAGTGAACTTAACTCAATGAAATACAAGAAGTTTCAACATTTCTTACCGAAATCCATTCCTGCAAATCAGTTCTAAATACAGAATGGCAACTAACTACTGTTGGCACGCTTAATTCAGAGTAAGAAAACCCCTAATATGGAAAGCCCCCTAAGAGTCCATGGCTCTGCAGTGACTCCTCTGGCGAAAGAGCTCTGTAATACTACAGTAAATGCTTAAGAAACATTTCCAAGGTCGAGACCAGCATATATTTTAGGCAGCTCGAACAGAAAGACAATCTCCGTATGCCATAAAGATCGTATCATGTACAGTAAATACAGATGCTATCATAGTACATTAAAGAGCTGGTTTTTTTAATGTGTGTTCATTTTCCTTATGACTTTGGAAAATATTGCTCTGGTGAAAAAAGTGTTCTTATACAAGAATTGTGAAGATTTAGCCTCAGTTCTTTTAATCCTGTAATTTTCTCTCCGTGTAGGTGTAATGGTTTTACTGGGCACAGACCTTACATTGAGGTAACCGAATCAGCAATCTAGTAATTTTTTTCCTTGAAAAGAAAAGAGAAGAAAATATCAAATTACCCAAATTTTATATTTATTTATATTTATGCATGTTTCACCTACAGCCAACACTAATTATAGTTACTCTTAAAAATCAGGTCTTTCTTGGGAGCTATGTCAGAACTTAATAAGTACATATGAATATCTTCCTCCTTAGCAAAGTTACATTTACAGTGGATCTGTACTTTTACTTGAGTTGCCTTCCCAGTAATGTAAAAAATAGGTTGAGTATCTATTCTAAATAATCCCTTCAATATCACTAATCTTCTATATGAGAATGGATAGGTATTATGTTTCAGGATAGGAAACTCAATAATAAAAAGACATTTCTGACTAATTTTCAAATTTTTTGTAATTCCTGAATTCATGAAGAATTAAACATATTAAAATACTGGGAACGAAGTGTAACTTTTGGTATTTGCTACCCAGTAGTGCTTGGAAATACCTAAAAAATTCATTCAGAAATATAACTGTGTGAAAAAGCCAAGCTTATGAATCATGTTGAACTGATTACTAAAGCACATCAATTTGGGTAAAATTTTGTAATTGCATCAGAAACCGACTGCCAAATACTTAAAGATTCCTGTATTCTTTATATATCAAAAGAACAGTCTGCCTTATGGAAAGATATATTTCAACAGAACATGTAGCTTGGATATTCACTGGCTATTTTAATGCTAACATAAATTACTGAGGACATTCCATATATTTATTAAGAACAGCATCTTGAGCGTGTTTGCTATAACTGGAGATGGTGAAATTAATTCAAACAATAAACAAATCAGCTTTCTCAAAGAAAGCAGTGGGAGATTCACAGCTCTAACATTTAAAATTGGACTGAATAAAGCTATATAAAATACCCTTTAGGGAACAAATCCTTCCCTGCCAACTGCATAGATTAGATGACATAATAGGTGTTTTAGTTCTCAAATTTCTATGATTTCTATTAACATAAGAATCTACACAGTCGTTAGTCAAAGCTTATACTGAAGCTAACATTTTTCTACACTCTGTTTCAATCTTGTTGTATGGGTTGTATTACTTTGGTCTTCCTTGTCTTGACTGTGAATGGAAGGAAAAGGATTAGAGTATCACAAGAGATGTTGTTCTTCTGGTGTCTCTGCCTTGGCGGGATCCAAGAAAGCTTGGAATTATTTCAAGAAACCCATGGTCTTTTGAGATTTCCAGATCAATGGCAGTTGGATAATAACAAAGAATTTGTCCTTGCTGTGTAATGTCTTTGATTTAAGGCTCTTAATGTGTTTTAAAAATATTGATGTAGCTGCAAATATGTGTAGCTGCAAAATACCTCTCTTTTCTGTTCTGCACATTTTCTGTGGTCTCATGCAATTTTGGATCAAGGGTTTTCCCTTAGAGCAGTAGGGACAGGAAAATAGGGCTCATGGTGCTGAAAGCAAGAGAAAGAACAAGGATGAAAAACACTTGTTTTCCAGCTCTTCAGGGAGCTCTATTATTATCATCTTTTCTATGGTGTCTGCATATGAGAGATGCTCCTTGTACTGTTGCTGTTGTTCCAGTATCTTTGTTCATTATATATATTAATGTTGTATTAACTGCAATTAATTAGACCGGATCTCTCTGTAACTTTGAATTCTCCTTTACTAAGAAAATAACCCAGTCTAGTCCTTTGGTCTCTTGCTTCTAGTCCCTTAAAATATATATGGCTGATTCATTATTTTATTCTATACTAAAATCAGCTCCAAAAATTGGATGCTGATCCTCACTGTAATCCACTGGCAGAAACTATTCCAACATGATTTTTACACCACTACAGGGCACATAGGTAATTATAGACTGTATATACTGTACAGTATATTGTAAATGCCTACAAAGACCTGGTTTCCAGAAAATGTATATGCTGCTGTAATTTGTGGAATAAGAATAATCCATATCAATAACTTCTGTTTTTTTTTCACTTACATGCAGTGTAATAAAATATAGAAACAGCATGTTCTATGTCTTCTAGATATTATAAGTTTTTGGCAGAGACTCTTTTCCTTTTGAAAAAATATACTAACAAGTATTTTCTACCAAAAAATAACCATCAGTGTAATGCCCTTACATGGCTTCTCTTTTCTTCCTTTTCTTTATTTTTTTTTCCTCTCCTGGATGCTCAAAATATTCAGGAGTTTTTCCAAGTACAAGCAAATACATCCTCATACTATGCTAATGCATTCATTTTTTTCCTATTTGTGAGTTCTATCTTACTCTCTTTATCCTATGGCTTCAATATAGTATGTACTGAACAGGAATGTTTGTGTTTTGCATGGGTATAACTGGTGTTTGCACCTTTTCAATTAGTGTCTGTAGAAAAGGTACCAAATCAGAACAACATATGAAGAGGAAGCAACTTATTCAGAAAACAAGAAAAAGATTATGTACCTGTGGGCAGCCTAGAAAGTAGTAGATTTTAGCTGCTTAGAAGCTCATAAAAAAAAGGATGTTTTGTCCCTTTATTTGTAGCGGCCTTCAGATGGGTCCAAATTGTTATTATCTTTACACTGTGTGTAGGGAATAAGCAGATATATGGGAAACTTTGCCAGGTTTGTGTTGAACTGTGCACTGCAATTACAATGAATGTACATTATATATCATTATTGCTAGTGATAGCTTAATTGTAAATTAATGTAGCATATTAATTTAATGAGTGACAATTTATTCCTGCAGTGTAGGAGGAAGGTGGGCAAGGAAGAGAAGATGCAGTCATCCTTTTCTTCTTGCTCTAAGGAAAGGCTGGAATGTAAAAACACAGCTCCACAAGAAGACCCTGAAATCACGGTCTGTTTCTTGGTTGGCCCTTGCCCTAATGGCAAGGTTTGCTGCAACTTCTGCAAAGCTACATATAGTTCATAGCCACAGCCATCCTGTTGGTGATGTTGCTAAAGGTATTTTCTGCCTACCTGCTTGCTTCTGTCTCTTCCTGTGTGGCTTTAATGGCTACACTGATGGGTAAATAACCAAAGATATTATATAGTTGTGTGTTGATATAAACCGTCGATAGTTTTTTAAAATGGCAGTACTTTAGAAGAGCTAACTTATAAATTGTAATGAGAAAGAGGTTGGTGTAAAAAAAAAAAAAAAAAAAAAAATTGGGCTTTGGGAGGAGGATCGAGAGGACAGGAGCATCTGCTCCTAGCATGATAAGAAGCTGTGAAAAAAGAAATTTGATTGAAGGAATAAGTGAAGACATTTTTAAGGAGTATCCAGAACATTATGAAGGGTGTAAAAAGTTCTTAGAAATTCAGGCTAATAAATTACACTGTTTTTGAGAACCATTGCACTTCCAGAAGGTGGTGGAAAGGAAGATAAAATGTAAAGCAGTACATCAAAAAAATTGGACAGTAGGTGGCATTTTGTAAATTAAGAAAGCAGGAGAGACAGAACAGTAGATTAAGTAGGGGGAAAGCATGGAGAATCCAGTTTTCAGACAGATGATCACATTTATTCAATAAGTAGGTTGAAAGGAGGCAGAACCAAGTATGTTAGAAATGCAAAAGAAAAGGAGCAAATATCTAACATTTGCTTTTGTAGCTTAAAGCCGTTCAGATACATTTGAACAGCTGTCCAAATGTTAATGTTCAACCCCTTAATCACACTAGAAGAAGGTGAATAAATACATTTTAGAAATTTCAGGAAGAAAAAACCCTGATTGAAATTAAATGAATTGGTAATACGTGTGGTGGTGCATTTTCCCCCCTCTCCTGCCCTGCTTGATCTCAGAAGTTCCCATGAAACCTCAGCCTTGGCGTACTGAGTCTGGCAGTTGAGCGCTCCCTGACCGTTACCAGAAACTCTGCATGGCTGAGGCTGGGAACGTACGCCTACTGCCAGGCCCAGGAGTCATCTTATCTGAGTTGTAGCTCAAGTAGAACAAACCTGAAACCTTGAGAATTTTAAGTAATTACCACCTGGGACTGTGGCCAGGATGGAAATTTACAGAAGACTAAAGCCAATCATTTTGCGAACCTATAGTCGGTGGTCCTAAGTGAGACCCTTTGAGCTCTCCGGGTCCGCAGCGGGCTGCACCCTGTATCTCCCTCTGAGTGGGACGGCTCTCAGAGCTTGTGACCTCTCGGGTCTGCAATATTTGGAGGCCTGTTGTCTGACAGGACCTGGGCTGAAACTCTTCACTGCTTGAGGCTCAACCCTCACCCATTGAGAAACGCCGAGACATTTTACGTGAATAGTTCTTCACCGAACTCGAGGGGAATTTTTAACAGGTACCTTTTGTACATTTATATTTATATATTTCTGTCTGTGTGTGTGAACTAATAATAAGCATAATCTGTAATTAAGTCGTGATTGTAGTAGACTCTACTAACACTTCGTAAATATTAAATTAGTTAATGATTAGGTGTGCTAAAGTTTGTTAATGATTAGTTAATGATTAAGTGCTGCTAAAACTGTGGATGAACCTTAGACTGCTGCTAAACACATATAATCCCAAAGATATAAACCCTTAGACATAACATGATTTTTCTTTATATGTTTCATCCGTGTAATAAGTAATAGAGTGGACCTTGCCATCGAACTCTGTTAAGTTGCACTTTTACGGGTCTCTATTAAAATCACTTTCTGCTAATACCTTTGGTGGTGATTCTTTAAGCGGCCTCTAAACCACTCATTCGCAACAATATGTTATAGCATAGCATGCTTTATAATATAGGTAGCTTGGCCATAACCAGATTGAGATAGGAAATTAGAAGAATGTTTATAGCCATCCCAGTAATGGTAGTCTAGATTGCTATTGAAGTGATGGGGGAAATCCTGACCGGTTTTAAGAAGAGACTTGTGAAAAGGACCATTTTTTCTGGTGCTTTCAACAGCTGAAAACAAAAGCTTTTGATGGATAAGAACTATCACATTTTTTATATTTTAGCCTACTAAACTTCCTAACTTAAGACAGTTCATTAATGAGGGCGTGCTTATTTATTTAAGTGAAAAGCATTTGTTTTATATTGTTGTATATCCTTTTTTTTTCTGCCCTGGATTACATTCTCTAGGGAACATACCATATGAAAACCAATATTGCCTATGTATCTCAAGCTTTTTCTTACAACTTTCCCTTTACTTTGTTCCTACTTAATCAAGAACTATTTAACACTAACTTTGATTGTAGACTTCTGAAGAGGAAATGTTCAGT
Source organism: Fulmarus glacialis (assembly GCF_000690835.1). Taxonomy (NCBI): domain Eukaryota; kingdom Metazoa; phylum Chordata; class Aves; order Procellariiformes; family Procellariidae; genus Fulmarus; species Fulmarus glacialis. Next base: position 42,168 of record NW_009242969.1, on the reverse strand, counting down.
GAGAATTGATGTGCATCCAGTGATTAACATTTTCATCTCTAAGGATTACTTTTAGTTGGAATTAAAGTGTCATTTGCACGCTTTGGAAGGACATTGTCAGGAAAGTCAGGTTATGCCTCAGCCAGGATCAAAAGGAGGCAATTTTTCAGATAGTAGCAGAAGAGCAGCAGCAGATCAGGCATAGTTAATTGTTTTTCAGAGGAGTTAATAAGGGAAGAGTGGAACTTCTATTATCCCTGAAGAAATAGAAGTGATGAGCAGTGACTGTCACCTGGCTTTGTGGCAGTACGGCTTCAAGAGGAGAAAGCAATGAAGAAGGTACAAGAGAAAGTTCGAAAGAAGACAGTGAATTTTTTGCACATCATAGAAAATAGGGAGGACAATAGGCAGCAAAGAAATTGTATTCTGTTGAGAACTGAGGCTGAATTAATTTTTTCTGGTGGGGAAAATTTTTTGTCTCCTATTTTTCTCTGAAAAATCAGGAGTGAAAATATAATTCATTCTGGGATGGAATTAACTTATTCTGGAGGCAGACTGAAGAAGTAAATTATATGTACAAGTATTTGGGGTTCTGGCACTGAAACATTGTATTGGAAATATGTTTTGTCAGACCTAATAGCCATAAAAAACCCCGTTATGCTGTGTTCTTCACTTTTTTGAGACAAGGCCAATGAGTGAAGAAGAAACACTGTAAATGGATATGGTGAAAAGAGAAGCACTGGCCCACCGCACAGAGTAGCAGTGATTTATATTTTCAAACTGGTAGGAAAAGGAGCTGTAGCAAAAGGTAAGAGTCACTCTTATTTCACAGACTTTGCAGCCTTCAGTTTGTGGGAGAGATTTATTTTTACTCCTTCCTTGCACTATCCTTTTCTGGAAAGTCATAGGTTTAAATCACCTGGTAAGAATACTCATTTCTGCTTTCCCAAAGCAGTTCCTGCAGTTCCCACAGAGTACATGGCAGCTGTCTTGTCTCAGGTTAGCATGCTTTGTATCTGTGTAAGAAAGCCCGTGATGAAAACTGTAGCTTGTCCAGTGTAGCAGCTCCATCAAGAAAACTTAAGAAGTTAGCAAAGGAAATATGCCCCGTCTTGCATGTTTAAGTAATAGGCAGGTTTTACATGTTGTAAACGCAGAGTTTTTAATTTATCTCTGTGGTGGTGAGAAGGATGCATTGGAGCATGGCTTAGCACCTGGCTGGGGTCAGGGACCGGGATGAAGGTAGGTCTCTTGCCCCCGCATCTGGGAGTGGAAATTAGTGGAGGAGGGAGGGGAGGCTGACTCCCGCTAGAAGCAGCAGACAAGAGAGGAAGTGAACTTCCTTTATACAGTTTTTAAACAGCTGTTTCTGTCAAACCATATCTTCCAGCATAATCCTGGCGAGATCACAGGGATCTCGTGACCTTTGGCTTAAAAACCAGACTAGGATGACTTTCTGGGTTTCTAATTTGCCTGTGTGCACATAAATGCACTCGAAGCAAAAGAAATCCTGATTCACGCATGTAGCGAAACCATGTATATTAAGGTTGGTCACAGTGTTGAGATGCTCATTAGCATTTGTTCATTAATCTGCTTGGAAATTATCTTCACTAAATAGGAGAATGAGAACAGGGCATCTCAGGAAGACATGACATTTAAAATATTTTTCATTTTTTTCCTGTCATAGACTTAATATTTCAGTTTATTCTGTGTTTATAATATTTTGGCCTGCCCTTAAGGACCTATTGGATAATGTCATTAAAAATTGATTTCCAAACCATGAGAGAACAGTAAAGAACAATCCAAGCCAATATTCTGTTTATTACTGGATATTACGGGAATCTTGACTTCTGAAATGTTTAATTTTCCATTAAACAAGCTTACACTTGCAAGCATTCATTTTAATTCTTCAAAATTTCTCCTTTTATGTACATAAAAAGGCAGATAATAGAAAAAATGACAGAAACTGTCTACCCACCTAAGAATGATAACTGTATTGATTTACTTTTTAAGTTAATCTGAAGGTGAAAACAGGATTTGGCAAGGCATTATAAAGAGTATGTATTTTAAATATTTCTAACTTTTTGACATGACTATGATGCCTATGAGGCAATAATGACAAAGTCATGAAGAAAATTAGCAAAGCCGAAAGAGGGACTGGGGAACAGTTTACATAATGCTTTGGAACTGTTATCCCAAAGTATTTTTTGAATTCTGCTCTCAAAAATGGTTTTAAAGTTGTTTTAAAAATGTGAATTTTGATGACCTTCATGGACAACTGCATAGACTACATTGGCATAAACCTGTGGCTTTCTGAGCTCAGCTGCTAGTGTGCAAAAATGGACTTACTGGTATGTTCTCTGATAAGAACTTAGCTGGCCATTGCAACACTACATTTAAAATGATACCACTTGCTTTCACGTTCTTTTCTGGCAACCTGGTTTTATTCGGAGTTTGGAAACCTGAAATTCAACAGGAAAGAGAGGAGAATACAAAGGACTTGAAAGCTTCATGCATAATACAGGATCATCTAGAAATACTAACTTGACTGATACAAGAAGTTCAGTTATGTTAACCTTAATTAATATGTTAACTCGTATCCATAAACTTCTACATAGCCTTAAACAAAACTCTGTGTCTTCATTTATATATTGTGATCTCAGTGTGAAGTTAGCCTGCCCAATGTAAAACTGACCAGAAAAATATAGATTTTCTTCTGGTATCAAGCATAATTCACTTTCAGCTTCCTTATGTGTCTCTGCAAGGCATTATGTTGTGGAGACATAACAAAATTTTTATTTTTAACAAGAAGTGTCCATGGAAATGTAGAAAAAGAAATATTTGCCGTTACGTCATCTTTAAGTTTTGAATTTATTACTACAATACTAGGAGATGTAAGTCAGGAATGTTGGATGATTACAAAAAGAGCAAGCAAAGAAATTGTAAATCATGGAAATATGATTTATTGATCAAATATCTGTAAAAATTATATCCATCATGAACTACTATAATAGGTGCTTTCTGAGCATGGATATTTATAGATCATTGTACTGTTATGAAAAAGCCTGCCCTCAATTTATTAAACTTGAAGATTATGCTTTACTATAATAAGAATAAATCCAACATTGTCTATTACTACTTTTAATATTATGTTACCATTTAGTAGGCTCAGTCTAGATTGAGAGCCTTTTATCCTAAGTGGTGTACTGATAGAGACTGTCAGTGCATTTTGATGATAGATCCACAAAAAGTTAAAAATATTAGAAATCCCATCAAAAGGAGAGGATAACTCATGGGGATGGGTGTGGATGGATGTTCAGTGAGTTAAGGAGAGGAAAAGCCAGGCATGCCATTGGTGCTGGAGGTGGAGATCAGATCATAGTAAGAGTGGAGGAGGAGTCAAGCCTTGCTGTGTTTAAGTGGAGAAGATCACTGCATACTGGTAGTAGGAGGGGAAGAGAACTGGGTTTTGGAAAAGGTTGAAGAAAGAGCTGGTGATTGTGAGTGGGAAAGGACATAGGAAAGGAGACAAGTGGGAGGATCGGGCATAATGTAAGCGAGTGAGGCTATGTTTACATTGTAAATTAAGTCTGAAAAATCTCGTTCCCTTACCTCCACACACCTTGCAATGGAGATGGGGTTTCTCCAGCACTGTGTGTGCCCATTGCTGCTCCGAGAGCTGCTGAGGCACCCCACAAGCTTCTGCTGATGCAGGTCTTGCGATGACTGCACGGTGACTTCTGGCAGTGTCAAACCAGGTTTTGAGTGTTGCTGTTTCCACTCCAAGGTCCTTCCAAATTTCTGTGCTTCCTCTATACTTTTTTTTCAAGCTGACTCCGTTGTTTCAGAACTCTCTTCATAATTCCGCGGTTAATGTTTAATGTGGCTGATGGTCATCTTCCCCTTTAACATGAACAGTTTTGGGAAAGCACCTTTTCAGAGTTTTGTGTATCCCATCCACACACACTATTTACACTCATGCTGCTATTTTAACAGCTGATGTTATCTGGCCCTTTTGCTGTAGATGGACCCTGCTGACACCCCCACCGATGCAGATGAAGAGTCAGGATTTTAAATATAGGACGTCAGCACCAGAATTGAACTTGATGATGATTGGGGTGAATATGTAAATATATAAAACAATGCAAAATGTAGTGGCTTTAGTGGTAGAGGAACACTGAAAAGTTGGATAGGAGTTTGTGGAATTGAGAAAGGGAGGATGATGAGAAACTTTATGGAGATGATGTGAAGCAAAAAAAAAAAAAGGGAAAAAAAGAGAGATAAATGGATAATAAAGAAGTTAAAGCAAAATTAAGAGGAAGAGAATGAGTAACAATATAATGAGTAATGTAGAAATGTAAAGATAAGCAGATGGCAAGCTGACAAAGAAATTAATGAGAATATGGTCATTTGCAGTTTTACGTGCTTACTCATCCCTTAATACACTAAAACATAAATTGTGTTAATTACACCATGTTATCTGTAGGTAGTCTACAGATAGTGACACTGATAAAATATATTAAATATTTAATGTCGGCCTGATGGTCTGTTTGGGACACTGCTGGTGTGCTGTTTTGTACTATTCCCAGGCAAACTTTTCCAAGGTTAATGATGAATTCAAGAGACTTTACAAGATCAGTTGTTGAGTCATTTTCCAACTGGCATGAGTGAGCTTTGTAATGTTTCTTGTTGTTAAAAATGTCTGACTCCTTAAGGTACTTTAAGGGATCTGAAAAATCCACTCAGGAAGCAGATCCTGGTGGTTTTTTTGGTTGTTTTTTTTTTTAGTTTGCAAAAATTAAGTAAAGCAATTTCCTCATCAGCAGAAATGTTGACATACAGCTTTCCTCCAGGCCTGCATGTAGTATTTGAAACATTGCCTGACACAGAGAAATTAAGTCTGGTTTATTGTTCTGTACTGCCATTCTGTTTGTTGGAGCTCACAGGTTTTCAGTCCATGTTCAGACCTTAAAGAATGCTGCTCTTGCCGTGTGGTGGTGGTTGTTATAGACGTTATGGGTAAATGTTTGTACTTTGGGAGGAAATTAGTTTGGTTTCCTGGTGGCATCAACTGGGAAGCATTTTGTGCTGAGCTGATCTTTCTTAAATTATTAATCCCTTAACTTTAGAGAACCCGGTTTTCAGCTCCAGAGTAACAGGTTCTGTTAACCTCTCATTTGAAAACTAACCATGTGTTTTCTTGCAGCTTTGGATAGACACAGAGTGGAACTTTTGTTTTATGTAAAACAGGTAAAATGCATTGGTGTAAAATTAATATATTGCAGTAACCTTCTCTGTTGATAATGGACAATTACAAGGAATTGTTTAAACATTGTTGTGAACCAAATTAATAGCTTCCTTAATGCTGGAGAAAGGATTTCAGTGCTATAACATGCTTCATAAAAAATGAAAATTAAATTAATATTATACCTGAATAACTGGGATGTTTTTTCTAAATAATTAACAGTATTTTCTTGTTGTTTTGAACAAAAACAAATTACTGCGTTCCTGTAAAAATGCGTATAGATTTTAAACAATTTTCAGCAAGACTGATCCAGCCAGAATGATTGCCCCTTCAGGGCCCAAATTAAAATGTACTGTTGTGTTACCAGGTCTCCCCTTTCACATTCCATCCTCTTGGAATGTAAAAAACAGCTTTAATGACTCCATTACCTGATGTGAAACCAGACTACATAAGGGTTTTCTTAGGAATCCTGAAGTCTATGTCTTAGTCTAGGCTGAGCTCCATTCTGCTACTTACTGCTTCCATGACCTGACTTAGCTTCTTTGCATATTCTCCAATGTCTATGCACTACAATGAGATACACTGTAAAAACATGTCCAGTTTGAAAAGTTTGTTTCCTGAGTATATGGAGGAATAGTTTGTCATCAACTTCTTAGTAAGTTTTTCCATGTATACCTCTCTGGCTTTCAGTCATATCTTTGCTTGAGGAGACTAATCCAGTTCTTCAGTATTTCCCTTCAGGTGGTGTTTCCTAAATTTCTGGGGTTTATTATTGTTTTCCTTTCAGTCTGTGGTATGTTTACAGCTTTCTTCAAACTGCGATTCCTCCAAATGGACAAATTATTCCAGCAACGAGTTATTTAGGGTTTAGTTGATGGAAAAATGGTATGTCTTATTGTACATACAACTCTCTTATATCACCTCACCAAGACTTGCTTTTTCGTGTTATCATCCATTCATACTCATGTTATCATTCTCAATATAGTTTCCAGATCGTTTTCTGCATTGCTGCTGCCTCATCAATTGTCTCCATGTCCTTTCTATAACATTTTTCAGTTGTCTATATTAAATGTTATTTTGCGTAATGAGGAACGTTTCTCCAAATGAAATATTTAACTAACCTCCTAGGTACTTGCAACTTTACCCATTCTGTTGACTTTCACAAGCTCTTATCACTGAGCTTTATTTCTTCATCCAAGAGAACATGCAATAGGTCTGAGCTGGTATCTTATGACACCCAGCTTGAAATGCGCTCCTTCTTTGGCAGTGAACCCTTGCTAATTATTTATTCAACCAGACATATCCTCATCTAAGGTAATTTTATCAAAGTTGTATTTCCTTACTTTCTTTATCTTTATGGGAATGTCTCATTAGGACAGCAGGAAAGACTTTGTTAAAGTCAATATATTACATAAGCACTTCCTCCTTACACACTAGACCAGTTAGTCTAGCAAAGAAGAAAATTAAAGAGGTGTGACATGGTTTGCTTTGGGCAAATTAATTTTGGCTGTATTTTATTACTTTTTTAACATGTATGCTCTTATAAATGGATTTATAAACTATGAGATTTGTTACTTCTGTGAATCTGTTAAATGGATGGATATATTTCCCAGGTTCCCCAAAGACAGTACTATGTGCCTTTCCTCATACCTAATACCCCCTCCCTATTAGTTTGTGAAGCTATAACTAATGACTGAGAGCAAGATTCGGCTAGTTCCTTAAGTATGTAACAGTGAATTTCATTAGGCTTTGCCTATGTGAATCTGTGTTAGTTGAATTCGTTTTATGCCTCAGCCTTTCTGATTTCATTCCCATTTATACTGTATTTCTTCTGTTCCTTCCTTTTTCCTTCCTTTTCCTATAACTGTGACCTCCAAAGATTTAATCATTTTAAGCGAAATCTGTTTGCATTTTCCTATCATAGCGTATTTCTGTTATTGTGCATAAAACCGAAATAATGGCCTATCATCCCTCTCCTTTTGTAAATACCTCTGCTTCTTGAAACAATTAGTTGCCCCCAACTCCTTCCTATATACTTTGTGCTCTCTGACATATTATTTTACAAAAAAACCCCCAGAGCTCTTGTCTTATTATCTTTGTGTGCTTTTGGCAATTTCTGTTCTTCCTTATCTGGGTAACTTTCTGTAAATTTGCTTCATTATTTGATCCCTGCACTAGTCATTTAATAAAGCTACTTCTTCCCAAAGGCCCTATATCTTTCCAACCTTTTTACTTGACACCGTTTCTCTACATACTTATTTCTGATATTTATTTATCGCTTTTGGGCCTGTAGCTTCAGCTGGAAGTAAGAGTTAGAACACTTGCTGTGCCGCTGGTTGCTTCACTGCTCTGAGGATTGTGTCTGGCAGTGCCATCAGTGCAGCAGCAAGCAGAGAACTGATCATGTGCCGCAGGCAGAAGAGCCGTTTTTCACCACTATCTTGCACTGATTTTGCAGGAATCACTTCTCTTAATAGGAGATTTGGGGTCTTGGTGGACAGAGGACTTGCACTGAAGGTAGAGCACTGTTTGACATGTGAGTAGGCAGTGGCCAATCTTATGCAGTTGCTGGTGTAACTGCAGCCTTCACTAGTTAGCTGATTTCCTCAATCCTGCACGTCTCTGTTCATCTTGTTGATTAAGTCCTTTGTTCCAGGAAGTTTCACTCAAACCATGCCCACCTGCTGCTTTCCTGAACTATGGAGGGACTTCCTTGGCAGATATCTCCCAAACTGCGTGGTGCTTCTGCCCAGCTTGCTTTGGCAGGAATACTGAGTGTAGTTATTAGCACCAGGGTGGATGTTCCCAGTGTCAAGATCATTTTGTGGACCGAGACTTACAGATGCAGACTGAAGAGGAGATACTGGTGTTGACATCATTTTGTTTTCCACCCACTCTGATTCTTCTCCTCTGTAGCATCTGAAATAGTGATGGAAAGACCTACCTCTGTGACTATTATCAATAGGTGAATTTAGGAGGCAAATTCAGTTTGTCTCCCAGCTTCATTAGAGTATTTCTACACAGCCAGATTAGTATGACATCAAGACCATAGTAATGCCTTACCGTTCCTTACAGCACACATTACAAACTAGTATGTGTTAAAGCTCGCCTAACAGGTGGAGAAACTAGATCAGGGCTGCAGGACTGAGTATAAGCAACGAGGGAGAACCAGGGCTCTAGCCAAAAGACTGGGAAGACTACATGGTCATTACTGTGTCTTAGCTGCTAGGAGTCAGCTCCCAGAGGAAGCCCAGTAGCAGCAACTTCTCCTTCATTCTGGTGCAATCAAAGAAATTAGTTTAAATAATTGCCAAAGGAGGTTGAAATTAATCTGTTTGACTTGGCACAGAAAGAACTGCTCACATGGGCAATAGAGCCATGAGTTACCACCTCTCATTTAAACATGGAATGTGACTCCAACTCAGCTTAGCATGGGCTAACACACCAAATGCAAATTTAAATCTGTTGTGCTGGTAAATAAGCTGTGAACAAATTCAGGAATGTGTGCAAAGTGAATTAACCATGCTGCAGACTCTCTAGAGAAGTGTCCAGTTTAGTTTCTCTTACGAAATTAAGTGAAATCCAAAACAGTAAACAAACAGCATGGATTACATACATTACAAATTCTTCGTGTTTAAATGTTTAAAAGCACACCGGCCGTTCTATAAGCGTCCATTTAAAATAAGAGGGGTTTTTTTTTTTTCATACAATAAACTCTCCTTATTTTGTATAGTGAATATTCACAGAATAAAGAGTAACTGGATGAATTGGATCGCTATCATCACTGTCCCAAGATGTTGTATAGATCCTGAACAGATCCATTAATGTGGTGGTTTTTAGGCTGCAGCACAGATGTTTGAAAATTCCGTGTAAAGCGCTCTTCTGAGATTGCCAAGTATGCATTTATAGAAACTTGCAAACTGGTTTGGTAAAAGGGATTGATTTCATTACATCCATATTTTTTCCTGATTATCCTTTGATGGTGTTTCTTTACTAAGTAAAGATGTGGTCCTGCAAATAATTGTGCCCATGGGTAGTCATTATAATTAAATCAATGAAACAATGAAACTGTGCATAAGAAAACACTGTACTTGACAGTTAGGGTTTCACAGTATCATTCTGTAGAAGGTAAACAATCTATCCAGCACTGATTTGGATTGAACACAGACTTATTTTTAATTCCATTCTTCTACTAATTAAAAGTAAAGCATTAAGGCTTCTGCTTTAATCATGGAATGATGATCAAATTACGTTTACATAGAAAGGATCATATTTGTAAGAATTTAGAATGTAAAGCAACATGGACGTAATTGTAAATTTTTCTCTTTACGGGAATGTAGTCAAAAGTTTGAGTAAGTATGGCATACAAAACTGTTGTTGATTCAGTTCTCAAGATAATATTTCTTTAACACTAATATTTTAATTATAAAGCTCTATCATGTAACTTTACAGAAGCTTTAGTCCAACTGCTGAGACAGATGCTAGATATCTCTCAAGATAGATGCTGCTCAGTGTGAGAAACAGTCTGTACGCTGTTGTTAAAGTTATCTTTATCATTTACATGGTGCAGATATATAATATCAGATGACATACTGCAGAAGGAAACTGAATATTACAATTTCAAAGTATGCAGGAAATTTAAAAACTGGAAAATGGCTTTAGAGATTGTTCACTGCTCCAAGAGCAAGATCCTCTTTTATATAGAAATTTGCAACTGAACAAAGCAGGCAAATGACAATTAGGAATGGTTTAATGATCGTATATTAATTTCTTTATAATTTCTAAATAAATACTGGTTTGTTTTAATCTATGCATTAATGGGTTTTACAAACAAGAAGGGATTACTGAATTTAGCTGTGTTGACTTCATGCTTAATAGAGTACATGTAGTTACTCAGAATAAATCTCTGCTTCAAATCCAGTAACATTTAGTAGATAAATCATATCTTTTAGGAAAAAAAATGGTTAAATGATCAGTAATAGAGATTCTACCATACTTTTGGGAAATTATTTTAATGATTACTTTCTTTCATTGTTAAGACAACTCTAGTGTTATTTTCTCTAATTTAAACTTAATTCAATCCACTTCTGTAACCTTGGTAGATTGAAATACTTCTCTTTTTAAGTTTTTGTCCCTTGCTTAGACATTGTAGACTGTGTGCTAGGAACTCTTTAAACTGGCTCTATTTCTATATATAGGAACTCTTTAAACTGGCTCTATTTCTATATAAATTGAACTCCAGAAGTTTTACTGTAAGGCATTCATTCCCTTATATTCATAGATTTTCTCTCCAGTTTTATAGCCAGTTTTCAAAATCTTCCTTGAATTATGAACACCTGATTGGACTGCAGTGTTCCAATGCTGATCTCACCAGTGCCAAACACAGAGGTATATCACTAGTACATCTACTTAGTATTCTAATTTACTCTTTTTAGGTACAATATTCAGATAATTCCTGAATTTGGCTGGTTATCCCTCATGATAACTATGCAAGGCTACATGTATATATGTACCTTTATCTGTTTATTTAAAAGGTCAACAAAAAAAAGTTAGATTTATGACATCTATTCACTCAAACAAAATGAAACAAATATGACTTAGTTCAAATTATCTGACCTGATATAAAAATACCTAATCACTGGATCAGAAGGTATTCTGGGCTTGGCCTCATAGTGTCTTCTTTTTATATTTTACCACTTAAATTAAATATCTACTAGGATAGAAACCAATTCCAGTTTAAGGCTCCCATGCTAATATCTCAATCACTGAGTTAAGTAACTATTTTCAGACTTAGCTCAGTGACTATTTCAGTACTCAGCGAAGGAGTGACTGAAGATCTACTTTGTGATTGTCATATGGCATGACAATTAGGACACTTCCATAAGGTATCAGAGACCCCCTCCATAAATCAGACAGAGGGTAGATTTGAACAATTGCAAACCGTAATGATCAGGTGTGGATTAAACTGCATTGATTGTTCTCAGTACTTTATGAAATCTTCTATCATTTCAATTATGTGAATCTTTTAATTGGATTTTAGTAATTAAAATCACAATTTAAATTAATTTATTAATTAAAAGCAAATACATGCTTATCGATGAATAATTACAATTCAACTTATTATCCAGCCTTCTAACACTAGGTAACAGTCAACAGAGATTTGTTACACACAGTGTTATTGGATTCCCTTATGTAGTTTCTTGGTGTCTTCCTTGGTAACATCCAAAGGATCTAGTTTTTATTGCAATACGGTACCATGCTTAAAAGAAGTATTCATCTTCCTCGTCAGATTTGTAAGGCAACAGAGAGACTTTTCACTCCAAACCACATGGATCCTGTCTCTCTGTAGTTCCCTGCACCAGACATTCTTAATTTCCTGCTTACAGGGATCCTTCTGTCTGGGCCTCAGCTCTTCAAATGTTACCTCTTTTTGGTCACCATGGGGTATCTCAAAACTCCATAAGGTTTCACCACAAAGACCATGAAAGATGTATTTATTCCTCGTATTGCTCAGTCTGTTACTGATCTGGTTCCCTTGGAAAAGAATTTTCAGGAGGAGGAATAGCAGATGCCAGTATATTTGTCAGCACCAGCTGAGCCAGCCGTCCTTTAATCATACTCTTTTATCCCAGAAGATTACAAATCCTTCCAAAATCTTATGAGAAAAGTTGCTTGACATCTATGTGGAAGCAGTCCAGGAAAATCCTTACAGTCTTGGATGTATTGCACACAGCTGTGCCTAGATGGATAGCTTTAGCCATCAGTGAAGAATTGTTGAACGTGGCAAAATTCCTTTGGCAAGCAACAGATTCTTTACCACCAATCTCCAAGAGAGCAGCTTGTCATTAGTGTGGGCCTTCATGTGAGCAGTTCTCTACTTGTCCTCTGCTGGACTTTCTGGTGGTAGAAGCAGTGAGGAAAAAGTCTAAACAGCAGTAGTTTTAATCTCTTCCGTATGTAAAAGTCCAACTGTAATTGTTCTATAAACTCTAACACACGATTTCCAGACCCCATTTACAGACTAATTTAATTAGGGCCTGAGGGAGTTTTAAGTCCTTTATTAATGATGCTCAGCTTGTAAACAGAACATCACTGAAGGCACTTTGTGCTGATTCAGTAGATTCTTACTGAATTGCAACAAGTGTCAGGCATTCTTTAGCATTTGAGACAGTTCTTTGAGCACTGCAGTTTTTACTGAAAAAATTATGAAGCTTTACAATTTACCTTAAAGATTCCAGTGTAATGGTAAGGATATCAGAAGTCAGATCTCCATCATCAAGCGGTAGTTGGGAACATGATGTCAGAGATATCTTAGGGAGGCTCTGCATCTGTCCTTGTGTGAGAGATGCTTCAGTCCCTTAATCATCTTTGTGGCCCTTCGCTGGACTCATGGAGCAGTCTTACTCCATTGGTGTGAAAGTATCAAGCACCTACTCAGCTTAGTAACGTAAGTACCAGTTCCTGTGGACTATGTTCCGTTATGTCAGTTACCAGATGTTAACTGTATCAATGATACAGTTCCATATGAAATGCTTCTGGCAAAGTGATAAACAGCTCTTACAAGGACTACTAATTACATAACAATTTTATGAAAATCCATAATGTTCTGGTATTACCAAACCTGGACTTTGACCAGACAGATCCAAATTGCATCAAGAAATACCATGTGTGCAACACATCAGATCCAAACAGGGACATATTTTGTTTGACATACTTTTTTGCAAATACGCAAACAATGTTTTGTGGTGAGTAAAACTCTCTTTGGTCCCAAACCTCTATCTCACAGCATGAAACAGGTTGTTGCAGCTTCACAAATCTAGATTTAATTTTTTGTAGTTCTAGCTAGGTAAAGAAGTCCTTCCACATGCTGTCAAATGTAGAAAGAGTTATTTGTGGCGTTTTTTGTTTGGTTGGTTTTAATTTGTTCAATGTTCAGGATGTAAATTAAGGCTAGGCAAAATTGTGGTGGTCTTTCTTTTCTCTACAGTGGTCATTGAACATGACTACTGGCTTGTAGTTTCAGCAACAAGAATTTTGCCTCCTTGGAATCTTATAACAGAGGTCCATTTTATGTAATTTAAAATTTCTCAATGAAGTTTTGATATTTAAGGCTTCCAGTTAAAAGTGTTCCTAATTTGAGCAGAAACCAACAAAATTATAGATGTAAGAATATAAAGTTGCCTTTTAGGATAAAAAAAAATATGAATGTGCAAGACTAAAAGTTAAAAGCTATTGTTAGAAATCGATAAATCAGGCTTAGAAATGTGCACTTCATTTTGCGTAAAATGCACTTACTAACTTTTAGCAGTTCTTTCCATTTTCTGCTTTGAGAATATTAGCTTATTTCAAATATTTGGTCCCAATGTTTCTACTGAGCTGTGAGGCGGATTAGTATAGGATTTTCAAAGGTACAATGGAAAAATGTTCCTTAAGGATCTTTGAAAATGTTTCCTTAAAATTGTTTGTAGAACAATGAATTTCAAGACGCTGAAAAACGTTTTGGATCTAATACTGGTATCAGATACAAGATACAAGATGTGAGGAAGCAGATACAAGAGAGCCAACAGGCTTTTGGAATGAAAACCTGGGAGGCATAGGAACTCTGAGGTTTTAAAGTTTATCTTTAGTCTTGACAGATCTCCTGGAGGCAATTGAAGAAATGTTCGCAGGCATAATATTATTTGTGGATATTTGATTATAAACATGTGGGTGGCCATATGGTAGAACATGGACAAGGTATGGGAGTGATGCCCTGTTGACCATGAGTGAAGAGAATGAATCTACAGAAAATTAAACATGGAGCGATAAATATGTTCATATAGAGGAGTTACTTGCTCGGTCCTCATTTAATCTCTGAGGCTTCTAGGATTACCTCAGTTAGAGTCATAGTCTTAGAATAGCAGAGGAAGCTGACAGAGATTTCTGTGAGGACCTTCTGACTATCTAATTTATTTCACATTTCCTTCCAAAATAAGCCTCTACTGACTACCTCTCAGCAACTCCTACAAAACTTTGTGTCCCTGGCAGTAAATAACAGTGGTAAAGCAGCTTTACTAAGAAACTGTAGAGACCTTTAGAACATCTTCAAAAGTAGAATTTTATATACATATATGTATTATTGAGAATAATGGATTATTTTTATCACTGTATTTTAATTTAAAACCTGTCAAGTCATACTTAAAATAAGTAATCTCTCTCTGGAGTTACATACAGAGTTGGTTAGGAACATGTGTAGTTTTTCTTTTCAGAGATTTCTTTTCTTTTTAATACCTCTCAACACAAAGAAGTACCCTCCCTTTTTATTGCCCTTCTTGACAAGGGCATCTCAAAATATTTTTCTTATTTAAACTGGAGTCACGATATGGAAATCTTTGACAATATCTGACCTTGGGCAAAGTGTTTCTTGATGGGGTAAGTGAATAAGTAAAGAAATGTATAAAAAATAGTTTCTTGTATTTAAAGTATTATCTGTTTATCTTTTCCTTGGTGGTTTTTTATCCATGAGTTTTAATTACTCTGTAGATATAATTAAGTTGCTTTTCTTTTCATTATTCATGGAACGTTATGCAAAGTACAGTGATTTCTGGCTGTAATAAACTGTGATTGAAATGGACAGGAAAACCTTGGCTTATTTAAGGGGTATACAGGCTGTTGTCTCTATTCTGCTTTAGAGGTGAGTGCTCTGTCTCCTAGTCAAAATATTTCACAATAAAAATTTTACAGGCTGGAGGGCATTTCTAGAAACAAACTGTTAATACGAATATGAGTTGGAATAGCACAGAAAACAAGTTGTGAGGAAGTGACGTTTAAAGGGAGATGAAAAATATCCTAACTTTAAACAAATCTATATCCTGTGAATGCCATTTCTTGAATGGGAGGTAGTCTGCTAAGACAATGATGCCCCATCTGCAGCCCTAATAGGAGCCAAATACTATGGCTATGCTTTGTTCAGTGCTAATGCAGTATTTTTAGCATGTGCTGTAGTAGGTAGCTGCAGGAGGAGATGGCGGAGAGTAAGCATTTCAGAAGGGGAATAAACTTTTACATGCAGACAGGCCTCCAGGCAGTAATTGAATTTGAGTGGGAAATAAAGACAATAAAGATAGAAGTGTAGTAGAAATAATGGAAATTGCAAAATGGTTGGGCTAAAGTTGCCTAACACTTTGGTTATAAAGACCTGTTTCCTTCATTTATAACCTTGTCAAACCTACACTGCAATTTTCCATGCTAGGTGTCTTTCCCAGGCTGTTGTTTTTTTTTTTTTTTTTTTTTTTTTTTTTTTCATTTTACTTTTTTGTTTTTTTTTTTTTTTTTTTTTTTTTTTTTTTTTTTTTTTTTTTTTTTTTTTTTTTTAGCGGTTCTTGGGTTCCCTGGCACTTGAAATGTGGCAGAGAGGTCATTTTGTCATCTGCATTGTACCTTTTACTGACTTCATGAAGTTTTATCTCAAACTGATAGTAATAACCTTCTACTAAATTTGTTAATAGACTGGGTTTTAGCTTGCTAGGGTTGTTAAGCACAGTCCCCAGGGGATTCTGTCCAACTCAGAGAAGAACTCTGTCTTCACAGCTCCTCTGTGCTGACTGGGTTGGGTTTGAAATTACAAAGCAGCTATGCTAGGGGACTTTCCGAGATAGTCACATTGTTCTCCAGAGTGCTTTTGTTAGCAATTTTGCCATGAGATTCCTGGTTCCTGCAGGCCTGAAGCTCAGGGCAAAAATTCAAGGTTGTCAAAATGATTAAAACTACAACTGCTACATAGAGTTGAGTAAGAATCTGCTCAGTAAAGCAAATCAAAAGCCCTCACACATCCTGGGTTTTATTTACATTCATGTGAAAAAACTAAAGAGAAAAACATCTTTGTTTTGATGCCAGCACAATTTCAGCATGTATTCAGGTTGCTTTATTCCTGATAGCGCCATGTACAATATAGTACAGTTAGTCCAGAAAGCAGTAAGTTGAAATGCTGGCCCATTTTTGGGGCCAGATTTTTCTTTTTTGGTACCCTACAGCTGAAGTCCTGCACAGCTTTCATAAAACAGTAGTTACCTAGTTACTTTTGCTGCAGAAGCAAACTTCTCTCCTTTTTTACCTTCTTTTTTAAAACCTTTGAGAAATAGAACAAAGTGAAACATAAACCAGTGCTATTAAATATTTCCACGATCTGTTCTGGTCATGCCAAAAAGGGTATTACAAAAATTTGCTCTTAAAGAGAAACAAAAGAAGAACATTAAATTTATCTAGGGAATTCTACTAAACAATGAAAATGTCATGCATTCTCAGGGCGTATATGAATCAGAAAAATACAGTGAAATACTTGATTCTGCTTTTAGTATTTGTTTTAGTTATGCTTCTCTCTGCACAATTTCATAAAGATCTTTCTTCTCTCTCTTGATAGTTACTGCAAAGAAAACTTCTAAAATCTGTTTTACTATGAGAACGCAGTACCATCATCAAGGGAACAAGAGTGCATAAACAGTGTCATTGCTTGGCAAAGTCACTTACTATCCTACCCCCACTTCACTTGGTAATTTTTGGTATGATATGACCATCTGAGTTTTCTCAGATGAGAAGGTTTATAGCATGTAGGGAGCAAAAAGCTCATGGGAAAATTCCTTTTGTAACCTTTTCTCTGGTATTTTTCTTGACTGTTAGTTCTCTATTCTCATCTGTGTAAAATGTGTCTGCCGTAGTACAACTGTTAATTCCTTAGTTGCTGTCTTGATGTGAAAGTAGAGTAGAATTATTCATAAAATTACTTCAGTACAGTTTCTGACTGATGAAAAAAGGCAACTTGGATTTCTTTAAAAAAATCTAATAATAGAAAAGGGATATGAACTTAAGACATTTTAGCCCTGGGAATTTAGGAATCTGGGAATTCACTTCTGTCTGACAGAACTGGTGATCAGCCTACAGTTTGTTTAGATCGTGTTACTTTTTTGAGTTAAAAAAAAAAAAGATTTAATTTTCCTCCCTCCCAATGAAGTAATCTTAAGCCACATTCTATAAAAACTGTTTGATAGACTGATGTATATAATTCTGTGAGACTGCGTATTTTAAAGAGAAATCACAAAGGTTTTGAAGCCTGGGCTGTTCCTCACCATCTTTATATTGTGTTTATTTTTCAGATTTGAGTGTGCCCAGGGTATTTTAGGATTCTGATATATTCTGAAAAAGGAGGTCAAAACATTCATTTTGTGGATTCAAAATAGCACTTTAGTAGAATTATAATTTCATTTAAAGCTGCTGATTTCTCAGGTCCACTTCAAGGAATATTTGAAAAATAGTGAATGAACAGTTGGGGTGTGTAAGCTGTCCACTATCTCTAAGTCATATCTGTCTGGGTTAAGGTTGTGACCTAAAAATTGAATATCCTGAAAAAATGCCTGGAACTCTATTCTTTGCTTCTTATTCTGTGTTAAACATGGGTGTTCATGTTCAGTGGTCAGTTTGTTATTGAGGCCTTCCCTGCAAGCGTTGATTGTGTCCCCAGATATGCTTTTAGAAATAATGTAAGGGCTATCATTCACTACTTCATGAACACAATTATAATAAAAAATGTAAAAAGTAGATATTTTCTGACTTAAAATATTTTCTGAAGAGTGGCATTCTTCTACCTTTGTTGTTTTTATGTTTAAACTAATATTTGCTCATGGAAGGGTGAAAGATTGCAAATAGTTCATATAATGTTACCAAGTTGCCTGTAGTGCTATGCAACCCTCTTCAAAGAAATGTGGGCAAAAACTCTGTTTGATCATTAGTGCATGCACAGGTAGAAAACAGTTGCATGGGAAACTGTACTAAGTAATGATTTTCCATGCTGGGCCTGTCAGCAGTTTTGAAATTTTCCCAGGATAGAGGAGAAAAGTACAAAAAGGATAAAAAAGCAGATTTACTTGTAGATTTACTAACACTTCAAAACACCCTCTGCTCATGCCACTTGATTAGGATACTGCATATACTAAAATAGACTTCTTATGGGAAAGTCAGTACTACAAGCTGCTTCTGCTATTTATTCCATAATTCATATTAATTTCTTTGCTGAAAGTGTCCCTTTGATCTCATTGATTATAATCAGCTTTCTGTTTGTCTTTTAATTCCTTGTTGCTCTGCTTAATTAAAGCTTTGTACACTCGGTTAATATTGAGTTTCTTCCTTATAGTTTAGCTATTTACCAGCTTCTCTTTTGCCACAACTTTGTTTATCATCTACTATATTTCTCAGTGTTACCTTTTTTTTCCAGACAGAAGTGGCTTAGTAGCTAATCTAAGCTACAGCATACACGGAGACAGTCTTGCATGTGAGCACATCTCAAGGCTCTAATGTTTAGTTAAACAATCCTTCTACAAATATAGGTACGGAAAAGAAATATGTCAAGACTGGCACTGAAAACATTCACTGGCAAGGTTTTCCTCTACTGAGATCACAAAGATTACTCAGCTAATGCAGTGTTTTGTCATTCTGACGTTACTTATGGCCTTGTGCAATAGGCCTTTTCAAAGACTGTATTTCCTTTCAAGAGACAGTTTCTGACTGCATCTAAACTTGTTGGCATCTTCACTGTGAGTCTTTGTGTAAAGAAGAACCAAACAAAAAACCACAGTAACTTGGACCTGTTGCTGGAAGTAAACAGACTTATGAGGGTATATACAAGGTTGCTGTGATGGACAAAGGTGAAGACAATTAGGTATCAAACTGGGTGGCCCATAAGCCACAAACACCCCCTAGCGTCTTAGGGTGTTGGTTTGTACTGTCATAAATTTGAAAGGAAGATAATTCCCCAAAAGAAAACAATTATTTGGTCCCAACAGCCATGGGACTTTCATCGTACACGCACGATAACTCTTAGGATGCTGAGCGAGCTTGTTAATTGCGATGTAACTGGAGGTCATGCTGTGCTCAGAAAAACGCAGACTATCTGTATGCTGTTTTAGGGATAGCTTTGGTAAGAAACAGCTCGCTTGATGTTCCCCTGAGATTGGAATAACTCCCTGCAGTGTTATTAAGAGTAAAGTTTCACACTACACCTACACTACACCGAGGCCCTCTTGGCTGCATGTTTCCTTCCCCTCCCTGTCACAGCAGGATGCAGCAGTAGCCAAGAGGTGAGTCAGTTCAGGCAGGTGAGCCAGGGGAAGCCCCATTCCCTTTTTTGTTTACCTGGGTTGTGGAGAGTGCTTTCGTTTTCTTCAGCTCAGGTTGCTGAACTGACTTACCTTGTGACCACCCTACCAGGTCCCTTCTGGAGAAACTGGAAGGAGCATGTGGACGACAGGAGAAGAGAGTATGGTCACTGCAGTGGATATCGGTTACTGTTACCCCCATTGGTGGAATATGAAGTTAGGTCTGGCAGAATGGAGAGCTGTTCTATGTAAAACACGGGTGCAAAGTTTGGCCCTGATATACCAGATTCACCGTTATAGTCAATAATTCACATAGATACACAGTATTTTTAATAGTAAAGGCTATGAAATACTGATTTCAAGGATGGTTCCCTGTAGATATAATTTATCACTTCTGCATCGGTACTTTAACTCCCCTTGTGTATTTAATTATGCTGACATCTCTGAATATAATGCCAATTTGCAGTGAAATTAGGACCAATAGTAGACCTATTACCATTTAAATTCCACTTTCACCCCTAAAGGACAGTCTAAGTTTATGTTTCCTTCTGCAGGGAGGTGCATGTCCCTTGAACAGCAAAAGAAATCCAGAAGATGGACTGCACATTTCTTAGCCATTCAGGGGACATGACCCTGTAATGGCAGTATCACGGAATAGTTGTTCACAGTATAGCCTATTCCCCTCTGGTTCCATTACTGCATGTTTTTTTAGCTGAAGAAAGTTTGCATAATGTATTGGAAATATAAACAGAGCTCTACAAGCCACAAAGCGTCCTTAACTACAGTACCATCAAACCTTCTGTTTCACAAATAATATCATGTTTTCCTTGGATTTATTAGCACTTTCTCACTGTTACTTTTTCCATCAGTAATACTATCTCAGGATGTCAGAATTCATTACAATGGTTTTAAAGGTACAAAATTACTGCATTGCAACAACGTTTTGCGTTCTAATTGTCATCAGAATGAAAAGCTCTTTCTTATTAAATATCTCTTTTTTTTCTAATTGAAGGAATAAATATTCCTGTTACGTGATTTGTTTTCTCTGTAATCCTGTTTCATGATAGTTGCTGAACACTGCTTCAAATATTTTGCCAGCTCAGATTTGTTTCTCAAACAAACAGGAGGTTTTTATAACTAACCCTGAATCAACCACCTAATTTTGGAAAGCAAAATGTTTCCATGTTACAAAGATTAGCCAGTAAATGAATATTAACTTTTGTTTCGTGACATAAATAACAGGCGGAACAACTTTGCTCTGGGCAATTTTTTTTTTCTCATTTAGGCCACACAAGGTAAGTTTGTTTCTTAGCAGTTAACTCAAAGACTTAAATCAGGAAAGTAAGTATCTGCAAAAGTATATCAATAAACTGTGCAGCTTGTTAAAACATTCTGAATTGGAATAATCACGATGCTTAATGGCATATTAGTACATAGCGTACTACTTAATTCACTACAGTTAACTTCTAGTTGCTGCTCTGTTGACAGTTACACCTGTGCATTCTTGCTGACGTCAGTCGGGTTTATATGGAAGTTAAGCAAGACCAGTAATTGGCACTAAACATAAAATGTTCTGTTTGTAAAGAAAACAATGTGTGCAGAAAGGAATGAGTATCAAGAGGGTTTAAAAAGTTTTGGCGTATTATTAAGAGGAAATATTTAACAGGATGGTTAAACTTTAAACTAAAAATATTTTCCCATTGGCTTTATTAAAAATATCTCTTTAGATTTTAAATGAGAAAAAGACACCTATAGACCAACTGTAGTCACCATGACAACAACTTAAACGCACAAAACACATAACAGTATTACTTGGCGGCAGAGTTTACTTACAAGCTAGTAGATCAAATCAGCAGAACATAGGCTATCCTTCACCTAAAGTTGTGTATTTTTATTCTGTCTTAATACATGAGCAAACTGTAGCACACAACAAACATGAACTCACACTCTGCCCTATGTATTGAATAATTTTTGTGAATTTCGTTTGAATAACTAAAACCTTTTCTTTTAAAGAGAGGTCTTTTTTGGGGAACTGTGTCTGCAATTTTTGCTAGTGTTTGTGAGAATAGAGACAGATAACTTTCTTGACTCTACAACTGGGGGGTTTATGTATTGCTTCACAGAATTATGGAAAGCAGAGATGGCTATGACCTACCAGTATCAAGTCATGTAGCCATATCTTTTGCCAATGCAAAAATATTCCCCAAACTACACTGAGTGTTATTGTCTAGTCTAGTTTTAAAAGTTTAAAGCTATGTAGATTCCATTGTTTCCCTTGGGAGCCCAGTTTGTTTCACTGCCAGGAAGCTTTCCTGATATTCAGCCTCAATTTTTCCATGTTTAATTTCAGACTATTAATATGAGAGACTCATACTGAATAACTATTCTACTTTTTGTTTATGATCTCAAAATATTTGTAGATGCTGTCCGTCTAGTCAAATGTGAACCAATCTATACTTAATTATTTTTAACTTTCCTCTTTAATTGAGCCTTTTAAGCTCACAGTTAATGCTCTCTTTGACCAATTTCTACTTCCCGTGGATTTGCTTAGTTATAGGAAAACTTAATTCCATTTTTTCTTGTACCAAAGTCATATGAGAAGTAATGCTCTCTTTCTTTTCCAAGATGTAGTTAAACATCTCCAAGTTACAGGATTCTTTTTAGTGACATGCTAGCATGAATATTTGGTCCCCTGAAGTCTATTTCAGTAGTGTTCATTTTCAGCTCTCTCTCCCCTTGGAATGCATATTGAAATATGTTCTCTCACATTTTGCTTAGCCTCCAATGCTGTGAGATTATTTTCATAATGTTGTTTTCTGTGCATTTGCAATACCTTTTAAATCCTCTTTGTTCTCACCTGGCTTGAAATCTGAAAATTTCATTAATGTTTTTCCATTATTAAATAATAAGTAAAAAAAAAAGTTTTAGTCCTGGATATTAGCAAAGATACAGCATCTCATCTTGATGTTACTCTGTTTATGATTTTCATGTCAATTTTCAGTCCTCAGAACTACCTTCCTTTGTGAACCAATTTGAATTACATTTCCAGGTATTCCAGTGTCCAAATCTTTCTGGAAATCCGATGATATAATTTCCACTCTGCGTAATTCAGCTACTTGTTTTACTGCTCCATCAAGAAGTAGTTTCTTTAAGAAGATGGCAGCTGAAAGTAAATATCAGGAAACTATTTTGGGAATAAAGGAAGTAGGTAAATGAATGGCAGACTTATAGGAGCAACTAGGTGTTCCTGACACATGCAAGACAGACAAAGAGAAAAGCTTCCTTTTTTAAGGGTATCCTAACTCACTTCTTATAATGGAAAGGAATATACAATTTTCTGGTAGGAATCCAGTTTGCAGGATAGTACAATGAGCTTTATACTCTTCTCTGAGAGCTAACTATTAAAAAAAAAAAAAAAATCATCTCTTAAATGCACACAGTTCTGTAGTCTGTAGATAAAACCTTTTGACGACTTGCATAGGTGACTGTGGGTTAAAAAGGACAAATATTTTGCTGCTGCATATAGTGCCAACAGGGTTTCAAATTGTGAATTATAAATGTTAAGAATGACTAGGAGCAAGAAACAAAACAAGCAAGAAACAAAAAAGAGATCATCATGACATTTCATAAATAAATGATAAATGGTACTTTACACAACATAATATTATACTGAGGGATTCCTTGCCAAAGGACATTGTGGATGCCAGAAGTTTACGTGGGTGCAGAAGGAGACTGAACAACTTCATAGAAAAGTAATATATTTCTAGATACATAGAAACCGTCTCTGTGTCAGGGAGTCCTTGATCCCCACATGGCTGGAGGCTGGGAGAGTATCCAGTATCACCGTATACTACTTGTGCTCTTTTTCTCTTCCCTGGATGTCTGCTTTTGGCCATTTTCAAAACTGCACACTGAGCTAGATGGACTTTTATCATGACCAAGTCTAGATGTGTTTATGTTACAAAGAACAAAAATAAAAGCATATGATGTCAGTTTTTGCTGAAAAGCTCATAAACTAATAGGTTTTCACTAGAAAGGCTGAAGAAAGGAAAAAAGAAAGGGAAGAGACCAATGTTGCTTGAGTTAGGAAGATATGTTTGATTTAACATCTAGAACTAATAAAGACTGAAGGTGTTTAACCAGCAGCATGATCAGGTGGGCAAAATTAATTCCTCTTTCTTTAAAGTCTGCAGAAGCCAGTAAGAACCACAGGGTGATTAAAGGAGGTCCACTGTGTTTAATAACGCAAAATTAACTCATAATCTCAGTTATCAGTAGCAAAGACTGCTTTAACTTCATTCAATTAAGTAGATAAGCAGCTGTTTCATATCTGCTTTTTCAAGATCCCAACCTTATTCTAGTTACTGTAACTTATTGTAATGATTTTCGCTCAGTAAAGGTAACTTTACAGTGTGAAAAAGGAAAATTTAGCAACTGATCTGATAGTCATGAAGAAAGAGGTTTTTTTAATGGCCTTTACTGGCTTGCAGATCATAGAATTGTAGAATAATTCAGATTGGAAGGGACTTCTGGAGGTCTTCTCTACCCCTACTCCCAAAGCAGGGCCCACTTTGATCCGATTTTTGCAGGGTATTGTTCAGCTGAGTTTGGAAGAAAAGAGGGTCCATCCTTGGAGTCCAAGGATGGAGATAATAATGTAATTTAGTGTTGTTCTTTTTAAAAAATCTATCATTAGCTAAAGATCTCTGGCTTTATCACCTGTTTCATGATGAACAATACATGTACTTTATCTGATATGTTGCCATGAAACATGTTTATCAAAGAGAATATATCATACGTACTGAATTCTGGGGCATGAACATCAGGGGGAAGTACAGTAGTTCTTTTTCTGGAAAATAATGTAACGTGTTGAGAAAGCGTGGCTATTTCTTGTGTTGTAATGAAAAAACACAATTATGCAAATGCCATTGCACCATAAAGCATAAATCAGTGAAGTTTAAACACTGCAGTATTAAAGTTTTTGAAATAAACTTTAAGTTGTACAAAAAGACTGGAAGAATTAAAAATATTTCACAGCCTGCATGTAGTTCCCCTATCAAATTCTGAATAATCCATTGTAAAATGTGGTTACAGCATGATATTTTTAAAGTTCAGAAAGGGATTTAAAATAACAATCACCATTGATTTTTATTGGGTAACTCTCAAAATTAAAGCCCTCATGTGTCAAGCTACTTGGTTGTGTATATCCTTTTATTTGGGGATATAGTGAGAGAGCACTGAGGTACACTTCTAATATGCAAGCAGACAAGTTTTTCTGTAAAGATCTCCTGACACGCCACCAGGTACGTCTGTGTGCCAGCGGCGCGATGCAGCCTGTGGTCCGTAGCTGGCGAGGTTCTGTGCTCTGCCTCCCAGGGGCCTGCAGAAAGTAACCAAGAAAATCCACGTGATATCTCTGCTTGAAAAATATTGTGGGGGGAGGAAGCAGACTGGAAAGAATTGGTGATCGTTGTGTAGCTTGAGCAAGAGCAGCTGCAAAATTTTATGCAAGTCGTCAGAATAGGTGAGCTCAGCTATCTGTTCTGACGCACAAATCTGAAGTTTAAACGTGGAAGTAGGCTGTTGACTTAAATGGGCAGGTCATGACCGTAGAGTTACATGCATGCTTAAATAGCGTGCGGATTGAAGGACTAATTCTGTCTTTTGTTTGCTGATAACTCATCCGATTTACACATCAGAAAAAACAGTTATGAATTTAAGTTGTACATTTGGTAATCAAACATTTGAACTTCTCTGTCACGCAATATGCACCTCTGACATAGCAGGAAAAATGTGTTTACCATCTGAGCAGACTGAATCAGAGAAAATCAGGCAAGAGGCATCTGCTTGTAAGTACTTCGTCTGTTCCTCCTTAGGCATGTGGGGGACTTCTGATAGTTTCAGGAAACTACTTCTTCCACTAGTGGCTTCATATGCCTTTACCATCGCTTGTGGGTGGAGTTTCCCCCATCTGCATGGCAGATGAGGATTTTGGACAAGCAGTCATCACAGTTCTCAACTGAGCTGAAAAATACCGTATTTTAGGTACAAAAACTTTTCAAGATCATAGTGAAATAAGGTACGTATTTCAGTTTGGTTCTGTGGAGTTTGTTTATAGGTAGGGACAAGATTTGAGAGCAATAAATTGTGGAGACTTTTCAAAACAAAAAGGTAGCTAAAGAATCAGAGTTTCTTCATCAGTACCTTTCAGTGGGGTTCCTACATTGGCATGTAAATGCTAAAGGAAAAGTAAATGTTTTTAAAAGTATGTCTTGAGAATGCTCCTGAGGTTAGTAGTAAATAATTGTAAATACTGTAAATATTGCACATGGGAAACGCCATCCATTCATTCTCTGCTGTAGAGCTGTTTGTCCTGTTTGACAGCAAACAGGCTTGCTCTTTCTCAGAAGTTTTGTCATGTTACATGTGGCCTCTCTCCCAGTGGCTTTCAAAGCCATTTTATTTCTGCATAACAAAATTGCTTTTTATGTTATGAAAGCAAATCTTGGCATCAATACATCTGTGAACATCTAACCCAAAATATGGCAACCCATTTAAGTACTTAATAAATAAAAGTCAGTAACTGTGCCCTAGCGTTGCTGTTTGCTAAGAAGCGGTAGAACTGGTGATGGGAATTAATCATTGTGTAACAGAGACAAATTTAATGATACTGAAGTATTTATCTCATCCTGTGCAAGAACTTTGAAAACATTAGACAATTATTCTCATGTGGTTTGAGAAAAACGAAACATTAAGCATTATTGTATTGAGCATACCACTTATAAAATGATTTGTAGATGAAAAAAAATCCTGTTATGCTTGCTTGTTTTACTAGCAAAAAAAGTCACTGTGGTAACAAATAGCAGCACTAACAAATAGCTAAGTATCACTTGGAAACAAGGATCGTCTCCAGTCACTAGCTTTGTATCTGCATATATTCAAATGACCCCAGCTTTCATGAGTGTAATTTGTATTTTACAATATTGGAGAGTTATCATTAGTTCCACGAATTTATTGAGAACTGAAGTACCACATCATAATCATTTTGAACATGATGCAGGTGAAAATCAATACTTTTTTGTCAGACTGATTATGGTTTCTGGCACTCTAGAATCATCTGTCTTTAATTAAAGAATTAGGAAAGATAATAAGGGTAATTTTCTTATAGTGAAAAGATTGACTTCACAGGTTATGACAGATCAATGGTTGTATGTGGCTTACCTATTTTATTTTTCAGTATTATAAATATATTGAATGAAAATATACCATAGTTTCCAATAGGATTATCGCCATGTACATTTGATATCCTTCAAATTCCTTTGCATTGACTAATAAATTTGTCTTTCTTGGACTACTTGAGCTACTGCATTTTAAAGAAAAGGCAGAACACTAACGAGCAAAGTCAAAGAAAAAATGACAATTTTTTTTTTTTGCAAGTTGATGCACTTCCTATATTCATTGATTCTTGATTTAATTACAAGAAATCTGCATTAAATAACTCCCTTTGGAGTGAAATGATTATTATAATCAAGTACCTTACTCAAAATTTCAACCTTTTTTCTCAATTTTTCATAATTAATATTAGTCTTGTAGTTTTTTCAGTGAATATTTAGTTACCTGCAAATATTATGGATCTACTGTATTGTAGCAGTTACAATATAATCTGTTTTTTGTCATTTGCCTGTGCTATTCAGTAAGCAAAGAAAATATGTAAATTATGTAACTGAATTTTGTTTGAATTTTGCAATGAAATATGGCATTTTAACCTAGCTCTTCATTCATATTTAACCATCTGATACGTTTGGCACAATCAACTCCTCTGAAACTTATTTATTATTGATTAATTTATTTATTGTTTTTTTTTTAGCTAGAGAGTAGTATGACCATGTTAAGCAAAATAGAGATAACTTATCAGAGAGTATGACAGAAAGGTGATTTAAAGACTGGAATGCAAACATCAGGACTGGAGCTTATAAGAAACGTTTTGAACTTCATTTAGAAGTTAGGTTTGTCTAGGCAGGTAGTTTTCAGTAGTCAGTCACTGTGGTGTCTTGAGGCTGTAGTTTTGGGCAATGTAGCTAATTTGCTGCTGGTTTTTCAGCATATGGGAGAAACACAGGGCACAGAGTGGCAAGAATAAGCCTGTGAGCCAAGAGAGTTGTGTCCTGTTTCCCATGACCCCTGGCACCTATCTTCTAATGTTCCTCAGTATCCCTATTTGTAGAACAGAGATAAAATTTGGTGTGTAAGTCTCAACTTGTTTATAAAATGTCACAATATCCTTGGATAGAAAGTGGTATGAAAATGTAGTCTATTCTACCAAATACAACCCCACACTACCAGTCTCTTCCACTCTGTATCTTAACGTTTTAGCACAGCTAATTTCTATCCAAATAAACCGTCTTGACAAAAATGAAGAAGTTAACTCACAAGAAATAAATTAAGTATGTTGTCACAATGATAGAAATTCATACAGCTCTTTGGCAAACAAATTTATACATAATTTACTCCTAGGTTAGTTTCCAAACAAGATGCCTTGGGATTCAAATGTTTTTAATTTTTTTTTTTTTTTTTAATTTCCAACAATTGAAAGGAAAATAGATTAGAAATTTAAATAACCTACTGGTTATATCTATACAGCATAGAAATTCTTAATCGTGTATTCATTGTAAATTACTCATTATAAATTATTCATTATAAAACGTGAAGAACCACTCGTTACTACATTTATATGAATTGCTGCTTTTTGCTCAAGACTGAATGTAGAAGCCAAATAAATATGCAACATTTAAATTTTGAGAAGTTAACAAAACCTCTTTCTTTAACCAGGAATAAGAAATTGGTAGGATTCTGTAGAATTTTTAGTAAACTTTTAATTGAGATGTGACTAACTTGAAACGGTTTTTTAGATTTTATTGACAATAGAGCAACCCTTTCCAAGGTGGCATAGTTAGGGTGATGGCAGAGCAGAATATGCAGGTTATAAGAGAAGATCAAATAGCTCATTGCTGATTCTGTAGGACCTTTTACTTGTAATTCTAAATGATCAAATGTGACAAATTGACTGCAGATTTCTTCTGAAAGTATTTCTTTCAAGCCATTTAATGATTGTTAGATCTCTATTTTTATGAAAGATTTCCACAAAATGGTTACTTTCACATAACATATGTTTTCACTGTGAGCATGTGCTTTTTTTTTTTTTTTGAAAACCATTTTTTAAGTCAGAACTTATTTTTTATTTTGGAAAATTCAAAAATCAGACTTGACATTCTCCATAAAATTCTAGACTATTTCTAAAAGTGCTAAGTAACCTAAGATCACTATATTTTTATCAAAACAAATGTTTTTGTTTATTCCGTTTTTCACATTCAGATAAATACTTTCTAAAGTTAAAACCAAGCACAAAGCAGATTTATATCTTTTTATTTGAAAATCACTGGGTCAGATTTTAATGGCATGAGCCATCCTTGTTGAAAAGGATAAAAATTACAGGATGAGGTTTTATTTTATACTTTAAAGTTCAGATTAAGACATAATTTAAACTATCGGCATCTGGACATAATGTATCTCCCAGCCTAAAAGAAGAGTGAGCGAGTTATATAAATATTACATGATGTGAAAACGAGAAGGAGAAAAATTTCCCTTGTACTTAATGTCCTTGCTTAGTTACAACAAGATACGAGCAGGTTTTTTTCTCTTGTTCCCAACATCATTTTTTGTATTTTACCTTCCTGTGAAGAAATTCTTCTGGCTGGGGAATGTGCAGGGCATGAGTGTCCCTGACCTTGAAGGGAATTCCTCTGTCAGGACTCATGAGACTTCAGCACTTTCAGGCCTTTGCAGCTGCCCTGTCCCAGTGTGCGCTGAATTGAATGGTTTTCTAGGCAATCCAGCAGGCTCAATCACAGTAAATGAATAAATGCGTCTCTCAGCAGAAAATATGTAAGAAGTGGCAGGGCAGTTAACTATTAATTAAACAGTGGCAGTTACTCCTGTCCCAGGAAACAGCAGGATGAGACTGTGATCTTTTGAGGTTTTCCGTAGAAAATAGTCAGGAAAGGTCAGGGAGCTGGGAACTTTCATACAGTTTTACTACTATTGTACTGCTCTGCTGATGCACCAGTTCTTTTTCTATCTTTTGCTTCTATTTTCTTTTGGTACCTGTTAATGCGACTAAACTTCAGTCATGCCAGCAGCATCAAATACATAAGCAAAACTATAATAAAATGAATATGCAAGACTGATGGATGGGCCCTGACATAAAAAGGGTGGGATCCTTTGAACGTATTTGGGGCTTTTTGACCAACGAGAACTCTGAAGTATTTTGTACAACTGAAGGTATGGTCTTATAGCTGACAAATGACTTTCTGAAACATATTGCTATGGAGAATCTTCTTCAGAGGTCACGGAGTAGCTATGAAGCCTCTATATAATTATTGAGAGTTTGGTGCCAAGGCAGAATCACAAGTGAAGAAAAGAATATCCTCTTAACCTTTAGCTCTTTTCAGCTGACATTGGGTGAGGTACAGCTCATGTGGTACACATAGAAAACATTATTCCGTGTTGCTTCTTATGTTTACCCCAAACACACAGTCTTTTTCAAAATCGGTTTGACTATAGGAACTAATAGCCAAATTTAGATAAAACCATTTGCTTGGAATAACTGTGGAATCTCTTAAAATTAGTATTATAGGGCACTTGGGTTTCTGGGAAGGTTTTATTTTAGTGTCCAGTGACGTGATATGGTATGCTGTGCAATTCAGCAGCAAAATAGCTGGCACTATTTGAAAGGTACAGTTTAGTAGTATTTTCCATTGTTCATAAATGAGGCTTTCTGATTTAACAAATAGTACTTCTTTCCTTTGGAAAACTGTAAATATTACAATTATAGATTTGCAGCAGAGCCAATTCAAGTGTTCTCAGAAGTACAGGCTAAACTTGATTCTGCCTCAGTGTTGGGACAGCCGTGTTCAGGTCTGTATTATGCAGCTACCCCACATGCTGTGCTGCGTGATGCTGGTGTCATTTCTGATGTCTTTAAGAGGGAAAGAAGTATGAGAGGGTCACTGAAGCAGGTGTCTGAATTATTGCCAGGCCAGTATTTTGCTCTGTCTTATAGACTTTTTATATGTTTTGATAGTTTCCTAAAAAATAAATCAAGCAGTCTGATTTAGCAGAATAGATTGTGTATAAAGATAGAAGGATGTGTTTATAATGACTTTTTAAGAGAAAACTTCTTCTGTATAACAACAGTAGTGCCATAGGCCAGAAGCAAAGTCAAATAACTTC
The DNA here is from genome assembly GCF_000690835.1 of Fulmarus glacialis. NCBI lineage: Eukaryota > Metazoa > Chordata > Aves > Procellariiformes > Procellariidae > Fulmarus > Fulmarus glacialis. Next base: position 11,532 of record NW_009242969.1, on the reverse strand, counting down.
TAGTAGCTGGAAGGTCTCTACAGCAGCATAAGATGGTTGTCCCCCACTTTGTACAGTGTTGAATGAATAGTGGTAAAAGAACAGAACTGCTGTCTGCTTCATTGAGAATCTCAAAAACAGAAAAATGTCTCAATTTGAACACATAAATCTACTAAATTAATTACTTGCATCCCTACCACAGATGTTTTCCACAGTCTGAACACATTAATTTTCTAGTCTGTAACAGATAAAATGGTGTTGTATTAACAAATGTTGTTTTCTTTAAAAAAAGAAAAAGATACTAAAAGTTTATGTATAAGGGTATTGTGTACAGGGGCCATGAATCCATTCATACCTGCATGATGGTATTCATACGTTTCTAATGATTTTCAGAACCTCATGAAATAAGTATTATTGATCATCCCTTTAAGGATGATACTTGTACCATGATCATTGCAAATATCAGAGAGACTGCTGAGATGTCTGTAAATTCTACAGACAGAAATGGCCTGGAAAAGTTACTTTGATTGGTTTAATAAATTCCTCTTATTGGCCTGTGGTATAAAGTATTGTGCATAAATTATTGTCCATAATTTTGTATAAATGAAACAGTGCAGCTAAGGAGAGCTAAGACATGTACCTCCCGTCAGATAAACTTTTTGAACTCCCTGTGGTCCTAGTTAGAGTGGGAATGCATAAGGTGCAGATTCAATAAATCCAGCCAGGACATTCTAGTAATTATCCATTTAGACAATCGTTCAGTTGCTTCTTGTCAGCCACTGATCCCTTTTCTCCAACTATAAGTGGTAGCTTAGTATCCATCTTACTCATACGATTTGAACTCTCTAAAAATATTCTTGTTTTGCAAATTAAATGAGAGTTTTGGGCCTCACATACAATCATAGAGCCTAAAAAGTGTGATTGAACCTGATAAAGAGAATTTTTAAATTATTGTGGTTTTTTTTTTTTTTTAATAGGGCAAAGTGATAAGCTATTTTTAACGATACTATCATTTTATGTAGCCTTTTATTATTAGCTCATTTCTGAAAATTGTCTTTAAGATAACCATCACTTTTAAACAAGTTTGTCCTTTAGTTCCTTTCCCATCCTCACATAAACATATCTGGATGTGATTTGGAGGCATTTTAAGGTCAAATGTGCAGATGCCATGAGAAGGACAGGTGAGAGGCTGGCCTCCGGCTTCGGTCGTGATGAGCAGCAATGTCTGTCTTGTTCCTCGGGGGCAGGTACCATCTCACATAGCTGACTGAGAAAAAAAATCTCAGCTGGTCTCTCCCCAGGGAACCACAGCGTATGTCCTCGGTTCAGAGGCGCGAGGGGGGTGGCTGGGAAGATTTAGTGCTGGGAGACAGGAAAGGGGAGGAGGGAGATCCTTGCACTGGAGCACTCACATGTTCTCTGGATAACTGGGTAGTCAGACCTAGTAACTAATAAATCGGATTAGGAGCATAGAGTCCAAGCAAGGACTACAAAGCATAGTTGATCTCAAAAGAGAACAACAAAAAAATTACCATACATTTTATCTGATGGGTTTGGTTCCCATTTACGTTATGGCCAGCACATTATTTGCCCAGCAGTGGAGGTGGATTTAATTTGTGCTCCTTTAATACGATGTTGGTGATGTAAAAAGATTTTGGTGTTAAAAATGTATGTTGCTTTCCTATGCATGTTACTCAGGCGTCACGCTTGACTGAGAAGCAAGGTAAAACCTGGGCGCAGTAGTAAATGACAAGGCCTCCTTTGTTAAACCAGGTTATAATCAATTGAAAAAGGTGAAAAATCCTACAAAACAAGGGATAATTGTGCTCTCAACATCTTAGAAGACTGCAGTATATATGTGCTTTCTCTGTCTCTGTCTCTCTGGCTTTCTCTCTCTTTTTTTCTGTTCTCCTCACAACACATGTACGAGACCAGGCTTTTTATGTCATACTGCAGCAGTAGCACCATCCCACACACTCTCTGTCTCTAAGAAATGTAACCCTTCTCCCGTTTATCTTCAAGTAGATTTCAGTGATTTCTGAACTGAGTATCTTCTGTCTGAAGGAGCGTATATCTGCTTAACCTGTAAAGAAATGACAGCCTAGGCTTGAGTCAGTCGCTCAAATACAGGCATCTAGTGCCATTTGAGACACCTAAAGGTGCCCGAAACATCCACCCAGGGCTGGCAGATATGACACAGGACCTGCAGGACACCTGCGCTCTTCTGGAGCAGCAGCTGGGGACCAGGTGAGATACTCCAGGGCATCTCCAGTGTCGCAAGATGCCTGTAATAGATAACTGATTTGAGCCTCCTGTTTCTGGGCAGAATGTATATTTAATGTATAAGATGACTGATCAGAAATTAAGTTCCTGGTTTTGTTTTTGTTTTGTTCTGAGGCCAAGTTGTACAAATCTATAATTACGTCGTCTCCCTCTTGATGCTAATGGAACTGCTTATACACGTAATTGCTACTGTTGTGGGTAAAATTTACATGACTGAGCTCTCCAGTCTCCAGTTCTGGCTATGCAGCAGCTCTTCTTGATGGGAACTTTGATAAATGACAAACCATTCAAAATTTGTCTTGTTCACAATATTAAAGGAGCAAAGCCACACAACTTTTAGAGCTAATAACTAAAAATGAACATGTAAATTACACAGAAGGCTTTGCACTTTAGGGCTTAAAAAATCTTCTGTCAATTCTGGCAGCATACAATTTGTGAAAGAACCAAAAGACTAGATTATATAGCATCTCTCTCTGAGACCAGATTTATGTTTTGTGTGCCAGAACAACATTAAGCAAATCCTTTTCTTCCTGCTAAAGAAGCTAGCCAGTTTGTAGCTCTCAAGAATTTTCTTTTTTCAGTGGTAAACATTACTTTGAAAACTTTTCCATGCACCTGGGTACTGACCAAAGACAACAAATAACGGAACAGGAAACCATAATTCAATTCTTTACCATATAGACAGCTTTGCAGATGACCTAAGCAGCTACATTATTTATATGCACTGGCTTTTTAAAGAGGTTGATGTGGTTTTTTGGCTGATGGAATTGGAAAATCTGTCTCTTTTGGTGTATTCTGTGTACATTTAATCGGCTTTTAATCCTCTCCATAGTTACGTGCCTATATTGCTTTTCTTTCTGTTTCAGAGAACAAGACAGAAATACAGGCATAAAGCATTCCCAGCGAGATGCCTTTCAAACATACAAATGTTGCAGACCAAACTAGCTGCATGGCTTTAAATGCTGAGGATTTAGAGCAAAATCAGTATAAGAGGGACCTTTCCGTGGTTATTTAAACATTTGCTTGCTTGAGATGGGTATTAGTAGCAGTTGTGGTATATTATAGTTTTATTATGAATGCTGCTTTTTTTTTTCTTTTCCATATCTAAGGTTGATTACCCATTTTGTTAATACTTTTTCAAGTCTGATTTAAGGTTTTCTCAATAATTGAAATTTTAACATATCAGAGCTGAAACTTATGCCAAACCTCAAACCTGAAGACAGACTGGATTGCTCTGTAGATTGGCTCCTTTCCTTTGACCTAGCCTGAGAAAGCATGCAGGCAGCAAAGCAACTTCTGGCACTGTTTGTTGGGTCATGGGAGGAAGCCAATTCCTCCAGTACATCAGGTATATGCAATTCCCTGGAAGTGCTTCCTTTACAGTGGTACGTAGAAATACATCTCAAAGGAAAGAGATTAAAAGAAAACTAGTCATTTACTGTGGCAGTAGTTTTGCTTCTTTTTTTTTTGCTTGGACAGGTCCCAGACATTTTCAGCTACATGACCTCTCCGGCTGATACTGATGGCCAACTCTCTGTATTGATAGGCAGGTTAAAGTTCAAGGGATCTTTTGGCATTATGCCAGTTACGATTCTTCAAGCAATTTAATACAATGTTTCTTTCCGACAGTTATAGATATTTTCAGTTGATGTATGTCTCTCTAGAGACAAAGAACTGAAGCTGAAATTTTCTATCATTCTGTCAACAATGACTGAACAAAACAGGAACAAAAATCTACATTCTGCCTTCAGGAACTTTTAAAATTTCTGTATAGTAGATACAATATGCTTCAGTTCTCCAGAATCTTTATCATTTTTTAATCCATCCAATAATCCAGTCTAGAACATTTGTCTCCTAAACATACATTGGTAGTATAGGATCAAAACCTGCTAAATATCGTAATTAATATTTATTGCAATTCCTGGCAAGAGATACAGAATGCAGAAATCCAAATCTGTTGGGGTCATCAGATCTTTAGATCAGGTACTTTTGCACAAGACAAAAGTATCCTGCACAAGACATCTCTCCTGTTCTAGAGAGATGTCAATTATGTGTCCAGTCTAGCTGGCTCTATAGAGTCGATTGGATCACTAGATTAAATTTTGAATCTATTGATATAAGTGGATAATTATTCCTCTTCTGTTGGAAGTGGAGCTAGCTTAGGTATTATAGTTATAATATGTATATTTATGTGCAAATAGCTCTTACTAGGTGGTCTGAGCTTAAAATACAGAATTTGTCACCCTTTGTTGGAGCTGAAAACATGTCCACAGTGGTTTAAAATAATGTTGATAATAATTTATTGATTAGCTATAAGAGGAAATTTAATTTTGTTAAAAGGAACATGAATGGGAACTTAATAGGTTCATTTATTTTCCTTATGAATTTTTACATACATGATTTTTGTTCTTCCTTCTCTATCAATACTTTACTACCTGCTCCTCTCTGAAAAGATGAGTCAATTGCCTTAAGTATGCACACAAAGAAACTACAGAATCATGAATTAATATGCTTATTTTCATAGCTGGACGTCCTGGTTCTTGTTCCATCCTGGTGTCCTAGTCTGAGTGGCCATGAGCGAACGGGCTTAAAAAATTGTTGAGACTAGGAACTAAGACCAGATTGTTGTTCGTTGTTGGGCTGCTGAGAGTTCCCCTGATAAAACAGACATTCAGGAGTTGGCTGATACATACTTACGTCAGCTAAGCAGAGGTCTAATGTACTTACTGATTTAGAGGAGCAGAACAATCCTTATCAGATGGCCCAGAGGCTGATGCATGTGAGAATCAACTGCTGAAGACATAAAGCTGTTCTGTCATGTACCACTGTGAACATTCAGAAAAGAGCAAAGTGACTGCAAAATGCTTCCACTGTTCTGTGCTTTACTGATAAGAGGTTTTTGACAAAATACAGGCTTGCTTTTCATAAGAAATTGCTAATTATTCAAACCCAAAAGCTTTTCTGATATTTTACAGTTTTCAGTGAAATTTTGGTTGAGAAAAAGTTCCATACTCATAGCCTACTTGATAAACTCTACATTATTCAGAAATAGCTTTTTTGTTTTCTTTCTGGGATATATGGAAAGGTCTGAGGAAGTTCTTGTGCTTTTGCTTACTGTGTTAAGTGGTATGAATGCCTATAGCGTTAAATGTAAACATAAATGTCAAATATTGAGATTATGTCAAATTTGAACGTGGAATAGAACGGGTGACTAGGACAACCACTGTAACATAATGGTTTACTGTGATTATTACAAAATTAGACATTCTCATTTTAAATTTTAGAATGATAGCTAGATCTTCCAGCTAAATAAAAATAGTCCAGTTCTATAGGAGGATGCTGATAAATGATCTGGCAGATCACAGAATTATACCATCTAATCCAACAGTAGAGGAACTGCAGGGACATTTTTTTTATTAATAGAGAGAACGCACTACCATGAATCCATCTTACAACTGTGTTTATCTTTTTAATAATTATGAGCAGCTAGTTACCTGCAATGACAGTTCTAATAAATAGAGATTCTATAGGCATTGTGAATAGGATTATCATTATATATTTATCTTAATTTCTTTTTAAAACTCAGAATCTCTAAAAGGTCTGAAAAACCTCTTAACTGACTTCTATGGGGTTCCTATAATCCTATTTATAAAAGAAAAGTTTCCATGTTCATTCACTGATGTAGGTCCGCAAAATACTGTTTAAAGATTTTTCTATTTGAATAAGATTTACGAGACAATGTGTTTTGGAAAAGTGCCACAGTTTTACAAACGTGGGATTGGGAAGTGCTGACAAGATTCAGAAAGGCAACTCAAAAACTGCCTTATTCATCACAAGAAAACATTGGAGCAAATCTGAAGAAAAAGTAATTATAATTTCCAAAGCAGACCTAGGCCTTACATATATTAAATTTACAGTGTTATAAGAGATGCTACTGAAAAACACAGTGATGCTTATTGTAGCATTTATTCCATCACCATCAAAGAAAGGAAAATTTGGATTGCTTTGTAAGACACCTAAAACTGGTAGTTTAAGACATAGTTTTTAAGCCTTCTGCTAATAGAAATCTGGTGGAGTTAAATGGAGTGTGCACAGAAGTATTGCAAAATCAAGTAATTATTTTGTGAAAGATGATGTGTTTTCCTCTTAGAATATTTCATGCCATTTCAAAATCATTCTGCCATGTACCCAATTTATAATTTGGAGCTTGGAAGAGGCTACATTGCTGAAAAAAACCTCGAGCATTGCAACAGAAACCAGCTATCATGATCAAGTCGATTCTTGGTGTATAACAAGAATAGCGGTGAAGAAAGGAAAGGTTGTTCTCAATGAAGTTTAATGCCAAGTCACAAGTTCCAATAATCTGGATATGTAGATGTGGATATAGTAAAAAGACAGCTTGGTACTTGTGGTGGTTGAGAAATACTTATATAATGAATCCTTCTTCTATGCGTGGGAGAGCTGTTCTGTCTCGCGAGTCCCAGAGTCGCACCTTGCTGACACCAGTCACTTGGCTCAGCTGCCTGCGGCTTTGGCTCTGTGGGACACCGGCGTAGCTCTGCTGATGCTGGGGGTTTTCAAAGGAGTCCATCTTGAATTCTTTGTCAGCTAGACCTATAGTGAAAAGAAGATATACTACAGGATTTACTATCTCAAACCGATATAATTTATGATTTTATGTATTTTCAGGACTGAAACATTGCTGGAGAGCATTGCAAACGAATAAAGTGCATTTGAAGCATGAATTGTGCTTCATTGGTGACAGCAGTACGATATCTTTCATGAATTGTTAATCCATATATCTTTATTACATCAATTAAATATTGAAAATAAATACCTGTATCGTCATTAGAACAGGACTCAAGAATAATCTGTAGGAAGCTGCCTTGCCTAGTGACTCGACTGTTACAGTTGTAACAGTCTGTTGTAACCAGAGGTGATAAGCCACAGGGGTAAAACTCAGAAATCCACCTCACAAAGGAATTATTCCCGTGATTAAATTCTATGTTGTCAGATTTGGGGGCTCACATCAATCTATGATCAAATATGTATCTGCATGTCAAACTATTCTGCCTCTGAGTGGAATTAATTAATTCCTCCTACTGCAAAAATAATTGAATTCCATGTCAGACAACTAGATAGTATAAATGAGGTCGTGAAAGTTTAGTAAACTTTTATGTCATTTCTGTAATCATGTTTGTGGTTGAGGTGCCAAGATCTCTTTTTTCAATATATCAGAATCTAGCAGAATAGCTGTGGTTGAGTAAGCGCTTCTAACTCTATTAGCACAAAATAATTAGATCTTCTTTTGATTAATCCTCTTCGAGAGTTATTGTTGTCATTTTGTGAGATCAATTTTGAAAAGGTTTATTTCTTTGTACTGTAAGAACATCTTGCTCTGCTGTTTTGTGTTTGTTCATTTAATGGTGCTCCCATTTGAACTTTAGTAAGAGTATTCCAGAAGAGAGTCTGAGATTAACTATTCTGGATTAAAATTTAAACTAAATGCAGCTGGTGTGACCTCAAAATGATAATCATAGTGAATGAAAAGCTTAAATAAGTGTTTATGTACTAGTACATTTTTAAAACAAGAGTAGAAAGCAGTTATTTTATGGCAAAGCATACTTTAAATTACTCCCTGGATTAACTTCACATTAAATCCGATTCACCCTAATACAAATGCCTTTCTTTAATACCTGATCTAGGATCTACAGGAGGAAAATTATTACATTGATTTTACTTACGTTTCTTCTTCATGTAAAATACATTAACATGTATCCAACAGTAGAATATTAGCTGTATTTTAAGATATACGCTGATCTATGCAAAGATAGAATCACATTTGTCAGACAGCAAACTTCAAAGATAATAAAAACTGAAGATTAATAGAGAAATGATACAAAATAGGTAGTCCTTTATTCTCCAAACAGTTATGCCATGGATCATAACTTTTCTTTTGGGTGCACATATACCTCCTTTTTCATAACTTTTAGCTGTTCCCGCAGATCTCACTTCAATTTCCTGTTATTGAGCCTTGGGCAAGTTTCTTCATAAAAATACATAAACATTTTTGCTGGTTTAGTTACTGTATTAAATGTCAATGTCTCTACTCTGGCTTGTTCACATTTCTTTCATATTCCTTGGCTGACTATGGTAGAGGAGGGCTTTAACCTGACTTTCTTGCATACTCTCACTTAATCAATCAGGCATTTCAACACAGGTTTCCTAAAAAGGAAGCAAATCCATCTTTTAACAACTGTTGCATTTGCCTTAAATGTTAAAAAGCTAGATTTAGATCTCTTCCTTGCTTGGTTTGATCCCCCAGCCTCATGGTGAGTGCACCTTTTCTACTTCAATGTGTATTTAATTTATTTATATATGGGAATACCTCTAACAACTTTGGCACTACAAAGTTTTCAATAAGCTGGAGCAAAGTTTCCAGCTATGTATTTACCTTCCAGTTGAGTGTTTTGCAATCGTTTTGCTTTTCTATAATTTTTTTTGAGGTGTATCCTCACTATGGTAAGAAATGTGGTTGGTTTGTTCTCTCTCTTTCTTTGTGTGTGTATCACTGCATGAAATGGAAATCTCTGGCCAATGTTAACACTGAAATCTCTCACACATCTTTCAGAATTACATCCTTGAATCCTTGATTCAACTTAAAAATCGCGTAGAGTCCACAAGTTCCTTTATAATGTTCCTTACAAATTGAATTTCTAGTCATCAATAATCATAAAATATGGCATTAAGAAAAACCCCAAACCCACAGAAATAATGAGCTGAGATAGATAAAAAATGGCTTAGAAGACTCACTTCCTAGTATGGTCAAAAATAGTGTTACTGAACATTGCATAGCAGATAGCCAACCAGGGTCCTGACCCTGGTATTCAAGCCATATAAGCACATAGACAGTCTTTAGCAGTTACTGTCATTTGCTGACCTAGGAAAGGATGGTGGCCTCCCAAAAAGGTGATATCCATCTGATTCGCTGTCATTTTCCCATTATCTTTCCAGGGTGAAATTGCACTCTAATGTGACTATTCTCAATCTTAATGGCAATAAAATCTTAAGAGACTTTTCATCCCAATGATCACAGTCAAGCAGGCTGTAGACACTCTCCTTAACCCTGAGCTCTTATTTTTCTGGTTTGCTTGACCAAGGCACACATGCAAAACCACATTCATCAGAATTGAACTGTTAATTAGCATTGCACTTGGTTTTCCTTTCACCATTATCCATTCAAGAATGTCCTATACTGCATACTCAAGACATTATGTAGATATCTGCAGGTGAAAGCAATATATTGATAGGAGACTACTGAACAAGGCACTTTCTCATTTGCATTAATTTTATGAAATTTAACTCCTATATACTCTGCTCTAATATTTCTCTATGGTCTTTATTCAGGTAAGCACTCCGTCGCGATCAACGCCTGGATTGATCTCTACTGTATTAAAGCTGGCTTGTTTTTCTTGGGCAAACTACTGGCTCACTTCTCTGAGTAATGCCAGATGTAATGAGATTGAAGTGAATAATTTGATTTCAAAACTGGGGATTCCAATAAAAAATATGCTGCAATAGGAGAATCTGAAAAGCAATGGAAAACAAAGCAATGTATTGTTTGAGAATATGACAGGCAAATCACAGTATGTAGTTACACTTTCTAACAAACTGTTTTACTGCCTATTTTGATTTTTTATACACACAAGCTTTTCCTAAATCCTTAGTAAAGGTGTAAACAAACATTATCTTATAACATTGAATCAAGAACTTTAGTAGTTTTCTATTTTGAAATTAAAATGTAGCCAGGTTCTTACTTGAAAGGAGTGTCAAGGCTTGGCAGAGAGACTGAAGGATAGTGATTCATTCAGTAGAGCTATGAAAAATGAAGCACAATTTAGCAATTATGTTTGTCATGACCATAAGGGAGCTGAACTTTTCAGGTTAGATTTCACATCCCTAGAGAAGTACATTTAGGGATGTTGTACTGTCATCAAGAAGATGAAGAATTCAGATTTTAATTTCTGAGTCCTACAAAGGCACAGACATTAAGAACAGAATTTTATGTTATTAAAAGCTGGTTTTGAAATTTTCTTATAAACCACTGCTTGCTTAGAAGCCCAGTAATTTTCCAGCTGAAAGCTCTTTCTGGTGTAGTATTTGTGTAGATAACAAACAGAACATTTCTAAGCAATTTCACAAGTAATTAAATATAGCTGGATGAATATAGTTATGTGGTTAATTTTGAAATTAGTGGAGGACTTTTTTTAGAAAGTAATGGAGCAGTGCATCATTTAACAACTAAGAAAGATGGTCATTGTGTTGGACAGAAAGTCTGAGAATTATTTTTAGTGTTTTTTTGCCATAAGAGCACAAGAGGTGCTTTATAAGGCACAGGACATGTACTTTGCCTTAGGAAAGGATGCTGGCTCTAATGCTCTAGTTAGCAGAGCCAGTTGTACAACGGTGTAGCTCCTTAAAACTGAGTGCTAATTAATTAAAGAACATTCTTTCTAAAATAAAGAAGCAAATGTGTCTCCTCTGTAGGAAATACGACATATTCTGAAAAATTCCACTGTAATCCATTTGGGCTAAAAGATATCTTTTGTGTTATGTTTTCTTTCACCTGGAGATACAGAGATGTTAAGTAAAATGTTATCTGCTGCACAATTCTTGATGAATGAATATAATTTCCATGTTATTTTGATCATGAATATTCTTTGAATATTGTCATGATCAGTTTGAGCACTAGGTTCTGAATTTTCAATCTAGTCTGCTTATAATATGAAGTGTATATAAGCAGGAAAATTACAGTCAGCTACATATATGATGAGGAACAAAAGATTAAAATAATATCTTGGAGGTGAATTACAGTCCATGTTTGCTAAATTTTCTCAGTTTAAACAGAACAAGACAAAAGTAACACTTTTGGTGATAGATTCTGAACTACATCTTCTGGGGGAAGGTGTAGTCTTCAAAACTGGAACATCAACAAATTGGAAGCTATGAAAAGATTGTCACTTTTTAGTGAATAGGCTGATAATCAGGTTGGTTTAATACCAAGGCAAGACAACGTGAACAGCAGTTGGGGTTAGTACATCTTATTAGGACAGATGAGTTAAAGCACTTTGTGGGAGATGTGAGAAGAAAGACCCAAACTCATCAAAGTCCTGAGTGCAGTAGAGAAAAACCTAGGCAATTCTGTGGTAAGGATAGTGGCCTGTCCCATCATAGAATCATGGAATCGTTTACGTTGGAAAAGACCTTTAA